>NC_081555.1:110292253-110456224 GCF_963082655.1 Stomoxys calcitrans | reverse complement strand
TCAGACGAAAATTGTGGCTTCTACGACTTTAAAAAGACATATCGGATGAAAGATATATATGGGAGCTATATCTAAATCTCAACCGATTTTTTCAAAATCAATGGCGTTTGTCCCTGAGCCAAAAAAGTGACATGTGCAAAATTTCGTGACAATCGGACAACAAATACGACCTGCACTTTGATTACAAGAATACATGGATTCACAGACGGACAGACGGATATACAGACAGACGGACATGGCTAAATCGAATCAGAAAGTGATTCTGAGTCGACCCTGTATCACAGTGGTGTTGTAGGGTATAAATATAGGAATGATGCACTGAGATTAGAAACTAAAAACTTAAAATTAACCAGGGCTGAGGCATACAAACCAACATACCTCCACAATAGGAAATGCCGATGCTAAATGAAGATAACTACCATCATGGCCAAAAGCAACGCCCCCACATCAGCAACTTATTATTCGATCCTATGTATCTTAACGTGTTTGTCTGCTTCGTAAAAATAGAAACACTATCTTAAACTTCTCCTATCTATGGGTCAAATCCGAAATTTCATTCTAAGCTGCGATCTACCCTCGATTTGGGTTTTAATCACAGCCACCATACTGCTCCCATACAGAGCTGAAACCACAGCCTACAAATTTGCCCACGAACATTCCTTCCCTAATGGAATGGAATGGAGGCAAACCTTGAGTGCTGTACCATTTAAGCTTTATAACCGAGTGCCAAGGCCGTCCCGCAGGGCAACAACTCTTTGAGAAGAATTTTTAAAATGGCTTAAAACCTGGCTTAAAAAACAGGAATTGGAAATGTCACATTCAGGAGCGTACCGAGAAGACTCACATACGTTGGATACTATGTAGACGGGGCATAGGCTCGAATTAGGCCCTGAATCTGAGGATAGTCCACTGGCTCCACAGGAGCGTGATTGGACCAATACTTACTTAAGGCTCAGTAGTTTGGTTGACTGCGATGGAGAAAATGTGCAACATAAGGTTTATACAGCAGATTCACAGAACATGTTATCTTGTCATAGACGGAGCAATGAGCAATTAGGACCCCACCCACTAGGGTGAGGCAGACACTGCCTCAAAAAGAACGTAGCAGGTCATGCCATCACGGTATAATCGAGGCGATGAAAAGAGCGGCCAAAAATACATAAAAGCCATATTTATTGCCCATATTTCAATTTGGAACGGTGAGTTGTAGTATGTCTAGCTATGTCCGAACCGAATATGGTCTCGATCGGACTAATTTCGATATAGATGCCATATAGACCGATCTACCGATTTTTCGTCTTACGTCCATAATTGCCCCATTTATTAACCGACTTCGCTGAAATTTGGATCGGTAAGTTGCACTATGACTACCTATGTCCGAATCGAATATGGTCTAAATCGGACCCTATTTCCATATAGCTACCATATACACCAATCTGCCGATTTTTAGTTAAGCCAATAATTGCCGTATTTATTACCCGATTTCGCTAAAATTTTGAATTGAATGGAGTCCAAATCGGATTATATTTCGATATAGCTGCCATATAGACCGATCTGGCGATTTGCCAAGACCATTTTCAGTAGTTCATATTAATTTATCAATAATTTCATGCAAAATGTGCACTTACGCAAGCCAAAACTGCCTGAAGGAGCGTTCCAATGCTTTTGCGATGTACTATTGACTACAATTTTTGCTTAGTATTGGATCGAAAATCTTAATGGCTTGGATGTCATGGGCAAGTGTCTAAGAAATCAAAATCCGGAGGCTTTGTTTTCACCGTAGACGTATGGTCTAGTGGAATTTTTTTTACTCAGAACGTGCCCAAAATTCAAAAATGCGAAGGGCCCATTAGGGACTTCTTTCCTTCCATACTAATCGCCGAACGGATACCTGAGGTGACACTTGAGGTCAAGTGTGAGACACTGCTGTCAGATGCACAGCTTTGGATTGGCGAAAGTATGAATTTTTGTCATCTGGGAGATCATGCTACACGTATGGAACAAAGCTGGATGACAGAGTGGGCCTGGGGGTAGATATTGAGAAACTAGTGACAGAAATCTGTTTTAGATTGTCTAACCATAATAAGGTCTTAAAGGGGGAAATCCGGCCAATCAGGGGATGTGGTGTGGTGTTAACACGAGGACTTCGAGTGTGATCATCTTTACCGACAGTAAAGTTGCCTTAAGGGCGTTATCAACCAGGTCGGAACGGTCACGAACAGTCTTGCAGTGTAGGAAGGAGATTAAAGCCTTCTCTTAGGGTGCTGGATCATAACGGAGTACGGGAAATAAAACGGAAGGCGATTTGGCGGTGAGGGCCAGAAGACTGCCGTCAATAAACTTGGTTAACCCGAAGCCTTTCGGGTCGACGCAGTCCGAGTTAAGGGAGTGGGAGACGAATGCGCTTACAACATTGTGGAACAGCGAAACGGTCGGTAGGACGGCGAAAATCCTATGGGGGGATCCAGATCGTGAGAAGACGAGGCTATTACTGAAAGGAAGAAAGAAGAAGGTCAGTATAGCTAATGGTATCATAACGCGACACATAGCACCACAAGCTTACTTATGTAAAATCGATGCTGCAAATGATAGCATGTGTTAGGCATGCGGAGAAAATGATGAGACGTTGAAACATTTCCAGGTGGAAAACAATAACAATACAGATTTAGATATAGCTCTCATAAATGTGTATCTCCCGATTTTCACTTAAACGACCTTTGGTAACGCATTTATCGACCGATCTTCTCAATATTGGTACCCTCTGTAGAGGAAAATATGGTCTAGGTCCGGCCTTGCTTTGGATGTTGTTGCCTAAAGTCGTCCAGATCAAAACATATTTAGAGCAGTCGATTGGGTTCTTGGGTTCAAATCACGGGGAGAATAAAAAACATGTAGTGATTAACCCCTCACTGATGCTGACGACATTTGTCGTTAAGCTAAAACTAAAATCGGACTTCGCACATTGTATGAGAGAGAAATGGGCTATATACAGTTGTGTAATTGGTCTTTTCTTATTATCAAGCATTCCATAGTGCCCCATGTTTGCATGGTCCCTTAAGAAGCAGGACATTGCAAATAGGACTTATTGGTTACGATTTGTATATAGCTATCATATAAGTAACTCCTCGATATAACTTCTTGAGACTCTAGAAAACTCAATTTATCGCCCGTTTAGAGATCTTTGAAGCATTTCAAAAAATTAGAAAGTTAATTAGTCCTACATTTTTGACAAAATCCATCATGGTGGGTATCCACCCTTCAGCTCGGTCAACTTTCGCCCCTATTTTACTTGTTTTATCTTTTTGTTACACTTCATGTCCTCCTTAAAATACATCCCATAAAATCCCATCCATCCCATCAATCCCATACATAAAATACGCCCCCTCCAAGTGTAAAAACATTTCATTTAATTCGAATAATTTCGAAGTAATGCACTTACGGCTCAAGGTACCTGCCGCCTACCTGACTTTACATTTTTTTTTTTTTTTTGAAAATGCCTTTAATTAAAATCTGTTCCAGTACGCCCCCACTCTTTCATTGACCTGATGATGTTTTGTAAAGAACTTACTTCGTTTAAGAATAATTTCTTGTTGAAAAAGTTTTCTTTTTAATTTTATTCGCTAGTCCTCACCCTACCGCACACACAAGTTTGCACACAAATTACAGAGCGCCAAGTAGGAAGCATTTCCGAACTGCTGGAACTGCAGGTGTGGGTGATGCGTACGTACATGCGAACATATTAACAATGGATATAAACGAGCGCGAAAGTATGTAAATTAAACTCATGTAGAAATGTAAAGTTTCCCGTCATGAGGTTACGTTACGTGTTTGGTGCGTAGGTTCGTGGGTTCACGAGTTCGAGTGAAAATGCATGTTCCAACAATGTATTGAGGTCATATGCAATAGAACATCAAAATCAGCGGATAAGGGAGCAAAACAGCAACAACAGCCATTGCATTAGTTTTCATTTCCATGTTTGCATTTGTGCTATTTAAAAAAAAAAAACATTTTTTTCCCTGGCGAACAAATGAAAGTTCGCTTCTTTGTTACATTTACGCCGACGCCCCAAATCCCATATTCACATCTATGCGCATACACACAAGCAGACGTACCACATCCGCAATGGAGATATGTATAGACATTCATAGACAGTCAGTCGAACAAGAAAAACTCTTTACGTATCAGGGATGATAAGCGCGGAATAGCTTTTAGGTGATTTTTTTACCCATTTTTTTTTTTTTTTTTTGAAAAGTGGCCATACCTTTCGAACAAATAAAGCTTTCTGCATGGAATTTCCCACCGTTACATAATGTTGATAATGGTAGTTGCGGATTCCAAATAAGCCATATTGACACACTAAAGGAGCATCAGATAGGTCCATAAAAAACCTATCGCTCCATATGACTTCCTCAAGTTGCCTAATTCTTATCACGATTTGGTTAAAATTTGCTATGTTAAAAACACTTATGGCCCAACGCCAAATGCTAGCCAGATAAGTCCACAAATAGCCGATTTTCTAATAAGAAATTCAGAATTTATTTGTATACCAACCACCACAGGATCATGTCATTCCATTTGTAATACCTTAAAATATTGACCTACTTACATTCTGAGTCGATCTAGCCATGTCCGTCCATCCGTCTGTCGAAATTACGATAGCTTTCGAACGAGTGAAGATTTTCCCTTGAAATTTTTGCACAGATACTTTTTTCGATATAATTTCTTGGGGATTACAAATTGGCCATATCGATTTAGATTTGGATATATATCCCCCGTATAGACCGATCCCCAGTTTTGACTTCTTGAGCCCCTTAGAACCGTAATGTTCATAGGATTTGGTTACAATTTTGCACATTGGCTTGCTTTCTGATTTCCAACATCATTGCCGAGTATGATCCGAATCGGTCTATAAACTGTTATAGCCTCCATGCAAACCCATTATGATCCGGATAGTTCAATAAACTGGTATACCCCCATATAAACCGATTCCTGGATTTGACTTCTTTCATATAATTTGGTTGAAATTTGGCACGAAGACTTCTGCTATGAATTCCAATATCCATGCCAAGTTTGATTTGAATCGGTCTATATCAGTGTTGGACACATGTGCTAGTGTACGTAAAATTTCCAAGCCCATGGGCTTATGTTCATGCTCGCGTACACAAATATGAGTAGTGTGTGCATTTGTCCGCCACTGGTCTATATACTGATATAGCCCCCTTATAAACCGATACCCGGTTTTGACCACTTGAGCCCCTAGAAGCCTCAAATTTAATTAATTTGGCCGAAATTTTTACTCAAAGTCTTCTGCTATGACTTCCAGCATCCGTTATTAGTATGATCCGAATCGGGCTATATACTGATAAAGGAGCATTTAATAGCAATTCCCAGTTATGACCCAAGATTCAGCCCGGCCGAACCTAGCTCGTTTTTATTTGTTTTAAATAAAACGCAAACCGTTTAAGATATTTAAAACAAGTAAAAAGGCGTTAAGTTCGGCCGGGCCGAACATTGGATACCCACCACCTCGGGTATATATGTAAACCACCTTTCATCAAAATTCGGTGAAAATTTCATACCTTATACTCATATACCTCATGCCGATCTGAACTATATACGACACGGATGTCGAAGAGCCGAACATAAGTCACTGTGTCAAATTTCAGTGAAATCGGATTATAAATGCGCCTTTTATGGGGCCAAGACTTTAAATCTAGATATCGGTCTACATGGCAGCTATATCCAAATCTGAACCGATTTGGGCCAAGTTGCATAAACATGTCGAAGAGCCTAACACTAAGCACTGTCCCAAATTTCGGCGAAATCGGACAATAAATGCCTCTTTTATGGGCCCTAAACCTTAAATCCAGAGATCGGTCTATATGACAGCTATATTCAAATCTGGACTGATCTGGGCAAAATTGAAGAAGGACGTCGAAGAGCCTAACCATACTCACTGTTTCAAATTTCAGCGACATCGGACAATAAATGCGTCTTTTATGGCCCCAAAACCTAAAACCTAGATATCGGTCTATATGGCAGCTATATCTAAATCTGGACCGATCTGTGCGATATTGCTAAAGTATGTCAAGGGGCTTAATTTAACTCACTGTTCCAAATTTCGGGGACATCGGGCAATAAATGAGCATTTTATGGGCCCAAAACCATAAATCAAGAAATCGGTCTATATCGCAGCTATATCCAAATTTGAACCGATCTGGACCAAATTGAAGAAATATGTCAAAGGGCCTAACACATCTCACTGTCCTAAATTTCAGCAAAATTGGATAATGAATGTGGCTATTATGGGCCTTACACCATAAATCGGAGGATCGATCTATATGGCAGCTATATCCAAATCTGGACCGATCTGAGCCAAATTAACGAAGGATGTCGATGGGCCTTACACAATTCACTGCCCCGAATTTCATCAAAATCGGATAATAAATGTGGCTTTTGTGGGCCTAAGACCCTAAACCGGAGGATCGGTCTATATGGCAGCTATATCCAAATCTGAACCGATCTGGACCAAATTAAAGAAATATGTCAAAAGGCCTAACACATCTCACTGTCCTAAATTTCAGCAAAATCGGATAATGAATGTGGCTATTATGGGCCTTACACCATAAATCGGAGGATCGATCTATATGGCAGCTATATCCAAATCTGGACCGATCTGAGCCAAATTAACGAAGGATGTCGATGGGCCTTACACAATTCACTGCCCCGAATTTCATCAAAATCGGATAATAAATGTGGCTTTTGTGGGCCTAAGACCCTAAACCGGAGGATCGGTCTATATGGCAGCTATATCCAAATCTGAACCGATCTGGACCAAATTAAAGAAACATGTCAAAGGGCCTAAGACAACTCAATGTCCCAAATTTCAGCGAAATCGGACCATAAATGTGGCTTTTATGGGCTTTAGACCCTAAATCGGAGGATCGGTCTATATGGCAGCTATATCCAAATCTGGACTGATCTGAGCCAAATTGACGGAGGATGTAAGAGGGCCTAACACAACTCACTGTCCCAAATTTCAACAAAATCGGATGATAAATGTGGCTTTTATGGGCCTAAGACCCTAAATCGGCGGATCGGTCTATATGGGGGCTATATCAAGATATAGTCCGATATAGCCCATCTTCGAACTATACTTGCTTATGGACAAAAAAAGAATCTGTGCGAAATTTCAGCTCAATATCTTCATTTTTAAAGACTGTAGCGTGACTTCAACAGACAGACGGACAGACGGACGGACATGGCTAGATCGTCTTAGATTTTTACGCTGATCAAGAATATATATTCTTTATAGGGTCGGAAATGGATATTTCGATGTGTTGCAAACGGAATGACATAATGAATATACCCCCATCCTTCGGTGGTGGGTATACAAATTTTGTATCGGCTTGAAGTACAATCAAGAAATGTATGAATAGAAATCGACTTCGTTCATATGGCCACAACGGGCACGTTTACATCTGCCAATACTTTGGACCCAACTTTCGAGGACTTTTAAATACATATCAGAAGAAACGGTCGCTATTTTCCTGAGTTGGCTCTGAGTTCTTCCAACATCGTCGGCTTGTTGGCATAGAACAATTACTTGACGTTGCTTTAAAGCAAATATTTAAGAGTCGCACAGAGGAGGAGGCCAATCGACTGGGTCATTTCTTGAGATAGTACGGTCACCAAACTTTCTTTTCCATAAATCGGTTGTGGCGTATGCTATGTAGCTTTTGGCACCGTCCTGTTGATACCACATGTCGTTCAGGCGCATATCTTTCAATTCAATCTAAAAAATTATCAGTGAGTATGGTTAGGTAGCAATGTCCATTCACGCATAACGATAGGCATGGTCGACCGCACCACACAGTTATTTTTGTGGATGAAGTGTTGATTCGTGAGGTACTTGTGGACTTTCACCTGACCAAGAACGCATATTTTGATTATTGACGGACTCGTTAAGCCAAAATTGAGCTGAAGATGATTTTGCTCTTGCGAGTAGCGATCACTGACTTCAAAAGTTGGTAGCAAATTTTTATGATTTGCAGACGTTGTTCGTTCGTTGAGCTTACTGAATAAATTGGCAGTGTTCAGTTGATCGCCATCAGACTGAGTTAGTCAAGTACATGGCGCTCCTCTAACTCGGGCCATTCCAGCCAGCGGAGTCCTTCCTTGTCATAAGGCTTGGAAGACGTCTTCCCGAAAGAGGATCTCCTTGTTGGGGGAACCGCGTCCTTCCCGGGACCCTCTGTATACACGGATCGGTCTAAATTGGATGGGGGCACTGGAGCAGGAGTCTTCATTGAATTCGTTGGAATCAGGGATTTTTAAATACTTCTTGATAGGTGCAGCGGAGGCCACCGTAGCGCAGAGGTTAGCATGTGCGCCTATGACGCTGAACGCCTGGGTTCGAATAGTGGTGAAACCATTAGAAAAAAAATTTTCAGCGGTGGTTTTCCCCTCCTAATGCTGGCAACATTTGTGAGGTACTTTGCCATTTATAACTTCTCTCCAAAGAGGTGTCGCACTGTGGCACGCCGTTCGGACTCGGCTATGAAAAGGAGGCCCCTTATCATTGAGCTTAAACTTGAATCGGACTGCACTCATTGATATGTGAGAAGTTTGCCTCTGTTCCTTAGTGGAATGTTTATGGGCAAAATTTGCATTTTGATGGGTGCAGCTTTTTTCAGGCGGAGGTCCTCGCGATCCTGAAGGCACGGGAGACGACGTTACTGGGGGAACAGCGGCCAATCAGACCGTCATGATATACGTGGACAGTCGGTCAAAGCTAAAGGCTATGACCCGCTCGAAGATGCAAGGGACTTCTTCGATCCTTTAGAAAGGCTTTCGGGCTTTGCTGGGTCCCAGGCCAACAACCTGTGACGGGGAACGAAGCGACCGACAAGCAGGCCATTCCTGGATCGCTGATTGCAGAAGTTCTTGCCAAAGAATCAGTGAGACTTCCACTGTGCTATCTTCTTGGTAGAGTGAACGGACGATGGCTGCGCGAACAAGGCGTGGGCTAGTGGTGTAGGTTATGCGGTGTCTTAAGCCCTGTGGTTGAATGTTTCGCGAAACAGGACGTCTCTAAGCCTGGAGCTGAGAGAGCACGACAACAGACCGTGCTAGTAGGAGTCCTGACTGATCATTGCAACGTCAGGTTTTTGGTGTAGAATGTGCGAAGACAAGGAGGAGTTGGAGACGGTCGAGCACCTGTTGTATTATTGCTCAGCAATTGCGAGGATAAGTCACAGGATAATGGGTAAAGACCTCTTTACGAGCCTTGGCTCTTACACCAGCCCATGGCCTTACAAACATATTCCTAAGTCAGTATTGGACTGTAGCAATTGTACAAAGAAAACGTAAGAGTCATATCAGAGGACTACTGATGTTTTGCCATATTCCTAAATTGACTTACATTCTATGCCTCTGAGTTCAAGTACGGAATATTATCTGATCGTAAATGGTGGGCCCTTTCACTTGAAAAGGCTGGCATTTGCACATTTCAGAGTAACTTCGTCCTCTGAAATGCCTTGTAAACACCCTTGCCAGCCGCACCTATCTGGTGAAAGTGTACCCTTGTACACGCCGAAGGAAGTACTGATCTCTTTTCTACCTTCTATCAGTGTCCGCCTCGTCCTGTACCGATATGGATTTCCCCATAGGATATTCACTGTCCTTGCTTCCAGCAAGCACTTCGTTCCAATGTGTCACATGCGCACCATTAGCCCGTGTCCTTGTCGAAATTCTTGATTTTTGCTGCCAGTGTGTTCACTCTCTCTCATCCCCTTTTACTCCATTGTGGCCGGCATACAAATGATGTGAGATGTATCATGCACTAGCTTAAGGGTAAACCGTTCTTTAGCAACCAGAGCAGTACTTAACTTCACCATCTTGGTTTTCATTGCCTTAATAGCCATTGACTATTCGTGAGTACTCGTACCTTGGTGACCTCTGTCACTCCCCTTTGGGCCTTATTCTGTCCATTTTTTGCTGCTGGATGATTCTCGAAGATTGATGAGTTAGATTTCGAGATCGAAGCAGCCTTTCGCGGTCTCGGGAAGTGTGCAAAAGGTCTATTCTTGGCCTTGACAGACGACCCATTCGCCGCACAAGTTGTGTTCGTCGATCCCACCAATAGTAAGAGAGCTACAACCTTCATGGTAGTACTCTCCGGTTGTGCACTGGGCGAAGGAGTATCCGCCCTTGAACTTTACAGAGTGGAAATAGCCGCAATAAGCTCAACTGCTTTTCAACGCTTAAGCTTAATGAGTTCTCTCTCTCTACCTCTTGGCAACGTATCGACGCAGAAAAGAACAAGCTCGCCGGTAGGCATTCTTTGCTTTCCTAGCCTTCGATTTACGCTTTCTTAGTGGGGGGTTTTCACCCGACATGTTGAGATCAAGAGCACCCAGATTGGTGAGCACTGAATCTCTGGCTTCCGATTGCCTCGCAGCTTCCTGGTCGGCGCGATCCGTGACGACATATGTGCTGGAGTGGCATTATTATTGGTTCGGAAGGAGAGAACTCTTAACCTTTTGATGCTCATAACCTGATACAGCTCCCATATAAATCGATTTTCCGATAATGTTTCTTAAGCCCTTAGAAGGCGCAATTCTTATCCAACGTGGCTGATATTTTGAACGATGATTTCTGGTATTATCTCTAATATCCAAGCCAAGTATGGCCTGAATGGACCTAACAGATGATATAGCTCCCATATAAATTGATTTCCGATTTGACTTCAAAAAGTAAAATGAAGCTATAGCTCCCATACTAAGCAATCTCCCGATTTGTCAGCTGGGCCCCTGGAATCTGCAATTTAGCTGAAATTTTGTACATAGTGTTCTTATATGATTTCCAACATCAAAATCTGTTTATAACCTGGTATAGCCTCCTTATATTGTATATAACAATGAGTGCTGTCTGATTCAAGTTTTAAGCTCAATGACAAGAGTCCTCCTTTTTATAGCCGAGTCCAAACGGCGTGCAGTATTGCGACACCTCTTTGGGGTGAAGTTTTAGTATAGCATAATTCCTCGCAGATGTCGCCAGGATGCGAACCCAGAGGTTCAGCATCATAGGCGGACTTGCAAACCTCTGCTCTACAGTGGCTTGCAAGTTAAAAATGCGGGTCCTCAAAATTCGTTTTTAGTAAAATTTGTCTTAGTAGCCATCTCCAAAGGACGGGGTATATTCGAGACTGTCTCTCTGTTGATCCGTCTGTCTGTTTATCTGTTGTCTGTTCATCTATCTTTCTGTGTGTCTGGAACCCTAGAATAGCGTTCCAGCCGCCTCGATCTTCTGCGCTCCTTTTATAATCACTGGCACCAAGTTTCGAGGTGTCTCAAACCATTTGATCTTTCCATAGGGCTTTTGGCCGTCACGGTTTGCGTATACCATCGTGATTGCCTGCAAAAGACTTCTACACAAAACGATGTCGCACTGTGGCACGCCGTTCGGCTATAAAAAGAAGGCCCTTATCATTGAGCAAGCCGCTTAGAGCGCACAACAAGCCGATTACTGGTTTAGGTGTATGTCCGTCCGTGTCGTCTAATGAGACAAATAATATTCTGTCAAAGCCAATTAAAGGAATGTATATAAGGGTCTAACATAACTCATTGTGCCACATTCATCGGTTAAAAAATGCTCCTTTTATGGGCCTAAGATCTTAAATCAGGAGTTCGCTATATGTAAAGGGTGATTTTTTTGAGGTTAGGATTTTCATGCATTAGTATTTGACAGATCACGTGGGATTTCAGACATGGTGTCAAAGAGAAAGATGCTCAGTATGCTTTGACATTTCATCATGAATAGACTTACTAACGAGCAACGCTTGCAAATCATTGAATTTTATTACCAAAATCAGTGTTCGGTTCGAAATGTGTTCAAATTTTGACAAATTTTGTTCAGCGATGAGGCTCATTTCTGGTTGAATGGCTACGTAAATAAGCAAAATTGCCGCATTTGGAGTGAAGAGCAACCAGAAGCCGTTCAAGAACTGCCTATGCATCCCGAAAAATGCACTGTTTGGTGTGGTTTGTACGCTGGTGGAATCATTGGACCGTATTTTTTCAAAGATGCTGTTGGACGCAACGTTACGGTGAATGAACACATTTCGAACCGAACACTGATTTTGGTAATAAAATTCAATGATTTGCAAGCGTTGCTCGTTAGTAAGTCTATTCATGATGAAATGTCAAAGCATACTGAGCATCTTTCTCTTTGACACCATGTCTGAAATCCCACGCGATCTGTCAAATACTAATGCATGAAAATCCTAACCTCAAAAAAATCACCCTTTATATGACAGCTATATCGAAATAAAATAAATAAGGGAATTAAGGGGTTAACCGCCCTCGAAACTCTTAGGGTCGAGGGTGGTGAGGACTTAGGGTCGAGGATGGTGAGGTCTATATGCGTGGCGAATGGTTTGGAATCCCTGGGTAGGCTCCGGGCCAACAATGTGACGCTGACATGGGTTCCTGGCATTTGGGGATTCCAGGAAATGGGAGGGCGGACGAGTGCGGAAGGAGGTCATCGGTCTTGCCTACGTGCCGTTTGTCGACCTACTGAACACAGTAGAGGGGATGGCCAGGGCGGCGTCGGTGGCGAGGTGTGACTCGGTGGATGGCTGCCGACTGCAAAAGTGGTTGCCGACTGGAGGAGGACGAGGGAGTTGCTGGCGTACGTTAAAAGGTCGATGAGTACCTTGACGGGGTCATAACCGGGCACTGTGCCATAGGCAGAGTGGCGGCGGACTTGCCTTAATAAGGATGAAGAGGAGACTATTGAGCACTTGCTGTATTCATTTCCGGATCTGCAGGGACGTAGGCTCTCCTTTCTGAGGAGCCGTTTCTTCTGTGATCTGGGTGAACTTGCGTTTCTTCTCCACCCGCTCGGGTTCTCCATTCCTCCTGTTTTTCTTTTATGCGTGTATAACCTCTAGTTCGAGATCAAACATCTTCTTTTTCTTCCCTTTATTTCTAGGGTACCACAATAGGCCAGATTGGCTTCCTAGTGAACCCACCTCGGGTTGGCAAAATATTGGGCCAAATATTAACCGATCTGAACCATATGGAACACAAAAGTCGAGGAGCTTTACACAGTCCACTGTATCAAATTTCAGCGAATTCGGTCCAACACAACTCACTGTCCCAAATTTCAGTGAAATCGGATAATAAAAGTAGCTTTAATGGGCTTAAGACCTTAAATAGGCAGATCAGCGTTTATGGGGGCTGCATCAAGATATAGTCCGATATAGCCGTGAGCCCTTACAAGCCGCAATTTTTGTACGATTTTTCTGAAACTTTGCATTCGGTGTTCTGTAATGACTTTCAACAACTGTATGTACTAAGTAAAGTCCATATCGGTTCATAACCTGATATAGCTCCCATATAAACCGATCTGCCTGTTTGACTTCTTAAGTCCTTACAAACCATAATTTTTTTCCGAATCGGCTGAAATTTTGCACGCGGTGTTCTGTTATGGCCAACAACTGTGCCAAGTACGGTCTAAATCAGTTTATAAGCAGATAAAGCTCCCATATAAACCGGTCTCTCGATTATCCTTGTTCTGTTCCCAGAAGTGGTATATTTGCTGGTTTGACAGAAGTTTGGTATGTAGAATAAAATTATGCCCTTCAACTATATTTACTTTGTATAAATTTTTAGAAGAATCCTTGGTGGTGGGTTCCCAAGATTCGCCCCGGCCGAACTTAGCACGCTTTGTTAAGATTGTAGTGTGATTTCAACAGACAGACGGGCGGACGGACATGGCTAAATCATCTTAGAATTTTTCGACGATCAAGGATGCCTTGTAGGGTCGCAAATGGATATTTCGATGTGTGATGGGTAACAAAT
Organism: Stomoxys calcitrans; assembly: GCF_963082655.1. NCBI lineage: Eukaryota > Metazoa > Arthropoda > Insecta > Diptera > Muscidae > Stomoxys > Stomoxys calcitrans. The sequence continues at coordinate 110,442,356 of NC_081555.1, read as the reverse complement.
GGTAACATTTTATGTACCAAAACGTTCATCATCACTATACCAACTCTGAATTCCACACTATAGACGGCTTCAATGCATGTGTGTGCGTGTGTGCTAAGTTGCTTCTTTCCCTCAAAATATATTTGGATGAGTGAATGAGAGAGTGAGCCGTTGCACTTTGTATGGCACCGGAATTAGAGAGGCGCACACATGGAAATGGGTTGTGTGCCTATTTTATTTATTTGTTAATACCAGAGGGAAAGTGAAAGTGCAAAACGGGAGCCAAACAAATGATTCGCATTTGTTAGAATTTTTGCAGAAATACATTTCAACACACACATACATTGCAAATAGAAATGAACCTCACACATATTTGCACACACACATATTTGCCATGAGAAGAGATTTATAAAACTTAACGACAAGTCATGGCATTCCGAAAAAAGGCTATATTTAACCAAAAAACAAGTAAAAGCGTGCTAAGTTCGGCCGGGCCGAATCTTATATACCCTCCACCATGGATCGCATTTGTCGAGTTCTTTTCCCGGCATCTCTTCTTAGGCAAAACAGGATATAAGAAAAGATTTGCTCTGCTATTAGAGCGATATCAAGATATGGTCCGGTTTGGACCACAATTAAATTATATGTTGGAGACCTGTGTAAAATGTCAGCCAATTCGAATAAGAATTGCGCCCTTTGAGGGCTCAAGAAGTAAAATAGAGAGATCGATTTATATGAGAGCTGTATCGGCCTATAGACCAAATCAGACCATAATAAACACATATGTTAATGGTCATGAGAGAATCCGTCGTACAAAATTTCAGTCAAATCGGATAATAATTGCGACATCTAGAGGCTCAAGAAGTCAAGATCCCAGATCGATTTATATGGCAGCTATATCAGGTTATGAAGCGATTTGAACTTTATTTGACATAGTTGTTGAAAGTAACAATAAAAAACATCTTGCGAAATTTCAGCCAAATCGGATAGAAATTGAGCCCTCTAGAAGCTAAAGAAGTCAAGTTCCCAGATCGGTTTATATGACAGCTATATCAGGTTATGAACCGATTTGAACCATATTTGGCACAGATGTTGGATATCATAACAAAATACTACGTGCCAAAATACATTTAAATTGGATAAGAATTGCGCCCTCTAGAGGCTCAAGAAGTCAAGACCCAAGATCGGTTTATATGGCAGCTATATAAGGTTATAGACCGATTTGAACCATACTTGGCACAGTTGTTGAATATCATAACAAAACACGTCGTGCAAAATTTCATCCCAATCGGATAAGAATTGCGCACTCTAGAGGCTCAATAAATCAAGACCCCTGATCGGTTTATATGGCAGCTATATCAGGTTATGAACCGATTTGAACCATACTTGGCACAGTTGTTGGATATCATAACAAAACACATCGTGCAAAATTTCATTCCAATCGGATAAGAATTGCGCACTCTAGAGGCTCAAGAAGTCAAGACCCAAGATCGGTTTATATGGCAGCTATATCAGGTTATGGACTGATTTGAACCATACTTAGCACAGTTGTTGGATATCATAGCAAAACACGTCGTGCAAAATTTCATTCCAATCGGATAAGAATTGCGCACTCTAGAGGCTCAAGAAGTCAAGACCCAAGATCGGTTTATATGGCAGCTATATCAAAACATGGACCGATATGGCCCATTTACAATACCAACCGACCTACACTAATAAGAAGTATTTGTGCAAAATTTCAAGCGGCTAGCTTTACTCCTTCGGAAGTTAGCGTGCTTTCGACAGACAGACGGACGGACGGACGGACGGACGGACAGACGGACGGACATCGCTAGATCGACATAAAATTTCACGACGATCAAGAATATATATACTTTATGGTTTCTCAGACGAATATTTCGAGTAGTTACAATCAGAATGACGAAATTAGTATACCCCCCATCTTATGGTGGAGGGTATAAAAAAAAATGTAACGTCAGCTAGAATGCAAACATAAATTATTCAATACCAATATCAATCAAAATGAGTTCGAAATATGGAAATGTTTTATTTGTTTTTTGCTCAGGGCTATGGGAAGTACAATGTTAGATGGCCCCCATTTGTAGCCAGTTGCAGAATAAGGCCAAACTGGGAAAGAGAAATGCTTAAAATATTCAATTGCAAGATTTTGTGTTGTATAAGCTGTACATGATTTTTGCACCATTGTGCGAGGAGAAAATTTTAGAAACGAGTTTTTTTTCAAATTTTGCAGCTTGCAGGAGGTCTATAAAGGAAACTTTAATAAATTTCGATATCAGCTTTATACTCCCTACAAAACCTTTTATTTATGTCCCTTATTATACCGAACGGCCAACATGTCCATTTTAGATGGTTTTTGCTGAGGCGGTGGGTGACCCATACATTAGACACTTGGCCCCATATTTTCTGTACTCTTCAACACCTTTTTTTTTTTGATAACCGTACTGCCCCCTAAAGGAATGGGCGTTCAAGCATTTTTGAACATATATTTTAGTGCCTTAAATTAACTTCTTTACCCCATTCTAACATTCCTCACATTTCGCTCTCATTGCAAATTTTAGCTAATTAATTCGCTTTACAATATTTAGGTGAACACATCTCTTTTCTTTCCGTATAATCTACGTTTTCTCGTGACATTTTTTTGTTAGAAGTGCAATGCTATTTAAAGCATTTTTTACGTCTCGTATTCCTTCATCCTGTATTCATACTTTTGGCCACTCAAACTACTTTCTTTGCTGGGGCGAATAAGGACATTCAGCAAGTGTTGTGGGTGACATGAGCATGAAAAAGACGTAGCAGAAGAAAATAACACTTTGGTTGTGGTGCAACTGGCAAATGTCTTAAGAAACAAGAGTTATTTCATTTCTTTTGAAATTTTGTTTCTTCGCCCACTTGTGGCTAAGTGGCATTCTTATAAATGTGATGTGCATGTGTGTGTGTGTGTGTGTGAGGTGTCTCATTACATATTCTTTTTTTCGGGTTACCTGATGTGTGATGTTTGCTTTGATGAAGTATTCTTTTGAAATTAAAATGTCAATCGTTACAAGTTGTTTTCATCTTAAAGAGAGACATTTCAATTAAAGACAAGATCTTTTTACATTTACAAAAGAGCATAATATGCATGGTAGGGGAAGGAAAATAGATAGCGGGAAACTTCTTAAACTTAGGGTGTAAGGTAAATATACACATTTTCTCTGAAATGATGTCTTAAGCTAAAATCTAACTGGAATCTTAATAAAAGTTCATTGAATTTGGAAAAAAATATTAATGTAAGTGAAAGTAATTTCGAATTAAGCTAATCGAGGCAAAAAACACCAAACGCCCCCAACATGATAGATTATAAGCTAATTGTCTATAGGCAAAAGCAATTTTTTTTTTTGAAAAAGTTTCTCAGTGGCCGTATGGACTTAAATTCCGATAAAAGCTAAGACTGGGCAATGTAAGTTATTAATCCAAAACGATCTCTTAGCTACGTCACATATGGCCATTCATAAAAAAAAATTTTTTCCTGAAAAGAAACATGGCCACCATGAACAAATGGAAGAAAATGACCCTTCTAAAATAGGTCAGCGGACATGTCTCAAGATCTTCTATCCAGTCATGTAAGCTATAAGACCAAAAAGATCTCCTAACGAGGTCGAATATGGTCATATTGAATAATATGGCCCTTACACATTTGGTCATCACACAGGTCTCGAGATGCTCTATCCAGCCATATAAGCTATTGGTCCCAAAAGATCCCCTAACGAGATCGTATACAACCATTTACATAGAAAAAACTGCTCCTGGAGAAAAATGTGGCCACCATGGGAAACCATGGGAAAAAATGGCTTTCCAAATTTCGACCATCCGGCAACACTGGAACATCGGTCAGAGTGTTTACTCAATGAGTGGCAACCAGTCGGCCTGCTCGTCTACACATACAGGATTTCATCGGGTTACCCATCGAAACCATCCCGTCTTATTCTCGTACCAGACGAGATTTCCCGGATACACATCTTCAAGATCGCAGAAATTGGAGAAAAACCGCCTTCCTAAGATGGAAATATTATGCCACTATAGGCCCGGGCACGAGCAGAACAAGTGTTTGTCTCCTTCTCCTCGTCATCAATGCAGCTATCTTAGTAATCACTATGCGGGATTCTCATGTGCTCGACCATATGGCCTATCGCCCAGTGCACGGTTATAACTCCTGTAATTGCTCTCAGTGACTTCTTCGACTTTCTTGCTTGCTATTCCTTCTACTATGTTCAGTAATTCTACAAGTGGCTTGTATGCAAGTCCAACAAGTGGTTCGAACACAGTGGAGGAGCCCTTCCTGGCTGTCTTCTTGTTTCCTGGAATACCTACGTGTACGGAAATCGCTTAGTCAGCGCTATGTCGGGAGCCCGGAATCTACTTAGGTACTCCAATTCTAATGATTTGAAGGACGAAGTACTCTCCACATAAATCCAGAGTTAAAAGAAGTAAAACGGCGTTAAGTTCGGCCGTGCCGAAATTTGGATACCCACCACCTCGGGTATATATGTAAAGCACCTTTCGTCATAATCGGGAGAAAAATGCATTATTTATGCCACCATAGCACCTATATCGAAATTCAACACGAACATTGAGTTGTCTAATAAGTACAAGTCATTGGTCAATTTTGTAGAAAAAACTACTGGTGTTTTTGGCAGCTATATCCAAATATAGATCGATCCGAACTATATACGACACGGATATCGAAAAGCCTAACATAAGTCACTGATTCAAATTTCAGCGAATTCGGATTAAAAATGCGCCAAGATCTTAAGATAAGAGATCGGTCTATATGGCAGCTATATCCAAATTGGGACTGATCTTGGTCAAATTGAAGAAGGATAACGAAATAAATGCGCCTTTTATGGGCCCAAAACCTTAAATCGAGAGATCGGTCTATATGGCAGCTATATCCAAATCCGGACCGACCTGAGCCAAAGTAAAGATGGATGTTAAAGAGCCTGTCCCAAATTTCGGCGAAATCGGACAATAAATGCGTCTTGTATGGGCCCAAAGCATTAAATCGGGAGATCGGTCTAAATGGCAGTTACATCCAAATCCGAACCGATCTGGGCCAATTAGGAAGGATGTCGATATGCGACAACATATACGTCTTTTATGGGCCAAGAGCTTAGGTAGAGAGATCGGATGTCAAAGGGCCTAACCCAACTCACTGTCCTAAATTTTAGCAAAATCGGGTAATAAATGCGCTTTTTATGGGCTCAATTCCCCTAAATCGAGACATCGGTCTATATGGCAGCTATATCCAAATCTGGGCCAAATTGCAGAAATATTGGGTTGCCCAAAAAGTAATTGCGGATTTTTCATATAGTCGGCGTTGACAAATTTTTTCACAGCTTGTGACTCTGTAATTGCATTCTTTCTTCTGTCAGTTATCAGCTGTTATTTTTAGCTTGCTTTAGAAAAAAAGTGTAAAAAAAGTATATTTGATTAAAGTTCATTCTAAGTTTTATTAAAAATGCATTTACTTTCTTTTAAAAAATCCGCAATTACTTTTTGGGCAACCATATCCGGTTTGGGGTATTGGCCCTAAAAACTATAAATATTTAGTTCCACTCTCTTTAAGACCCAAATTGTCTTGGAGAGCAAATACATCCTATTTGGAGGTTGTTATGGTGGTGGGACGTCATCTAGACAGTTGGTCCCGAATGTGGATATCAGATACGTGATCTACTCCCAAATATCTTTAATTTGAGCCCCCTATTTCCATAGTAGGGAAACCTCCCAAAACACCCCCCGGCTTGGGGGTGTTTTGTGGGATGGGCGGCCACTCAGTGAGTTGGCCTTAAAAATATATATCGGATTCATGTTCTACTTTAAAAACCCTCTTATTTGAGCCTCATATTGCAATAGTCAGCAACTATTTCCTATTTGGGCTGATGTCAGAATCATGCTTTGCTCCCAAACACCCTTCATTTGAACCCCATATTGCTATGGTCGTAAATTTGTCCCCCTTGAGGAATGTTTTTGTGGAGGAGCGGCCCCCCAAACTCTTTGTCCCATATTTGGATATCAGGTTCAAATTCTATACTCAAATACCTTTTATTTAAGCCCCATAATCCCATGGTCAGTAAATAAGTCCTGTTTGGGGGGTGTTTTGGGGAAGTGGTGGACCCCCAGAAACGTGGTCCCAAATTTGGATATTAGATTCGTATTCTTCTCGCAAATATCTTTCATTTGTGTCCCATATTGCCATGGTCGGTAAATATGTGTTTTGGGATTTGAGGTGGTCCCCCTAACACTTGGTCCGACAATTGGATATCAGATACGTTTTCTTATCCTAAATACCTTTCATTTGAGTCCCATATTGTCGTGATTCTGAAAATTACGGTAAGGGGAAGGGTTTGCCCTGCACGTCCGTCTTTCCAAATGCTTACTTTAGAAGGAGTAGAGCTAGGCGCTTCAAATTTTGCGCAAATATTTCTTATTAGTAGGAGTCGGTAGGGATTATGAAAATGCTATATCTGTCCATGCTTTGATATAGCTGGCATATAAACCGGTCCCGCATCATGTCTTCTGAATTTTGCATGAAGAGTTTTGGTTTGACCATCAATACCTGTGCCAAGTATGGTTTACATCGGTTCATAACCTGACACAGCTCCCATTTAAACCGTTTTCAGATCTTGAATTCTTGAGCCGCTAGAGGGCGCAATTGTTAACCGATTTGCCTGAAATTTTGCACGTAGTGGTTTGTTCTAACTTCTAATAACTACGCTAGGTATATCCTAAATAGGCTCATAACCTGATATAGCTCCCATGTAAACCGATTTCAGATCTTGAGTTCTTGATCCTCTACAGGGCACAATTATTAATCGATTGGGCTGAAATATTGTATAAAGTGTTTGGTTTTGTCTCGCAACTATTATTCCAAGTGTGGTCTAAATTGGTTCAAAATCTGACATAGCTCCCATAAAATCTGATCTCGACTTCGTGGGCCTCTAAAGGGCGCAATTTTTATCCGATTTGGCAGAAATTTAGCATGAAGTGGCCTGTTTTGACGTCCAACAACTGTGTTAAGCATAGTCTAAATCGTTCTGAACATGATATAGCTCCCATATGAGGCGATCCGCCGATTTAAGGTCTTAGGCCCATACAAGCTACATTTATTACCCGATTTTGCATTTAGGACTGGGAGTTGTGTTAGGCCACTCGAGACCATTCTTTAATTGAGCCCAGATCGGTTCGGATTTGGATATAGACAAGATCGATGACTCGATTTAAGACATTGGGCCCATAAAAGTCGCAATTCTTGTCCGGTTTTGCTAAAATTTAGGTTAGTGAGTTGTGTAAGGCCCTTCAACATCGCTCTACAATTTGGCTCAGATCGGTCTTGATTTGGATTAGCTGCAATATAGACCGATCTCTCGATTTAAGGTTTTCGACCCGAAAAGGCGCATTTATTGTCCCATGTCGCCGAAATTTGAAACAGTGAGTTGGGTTAGGCTCATCTACATTTTTTCTTTAATTTGGCTCAGATCAGTCCAGATTTGAATACAGCTGCCATATAGGCCGATCTCTCGATTTAAGGTCTTGGGCCCATAAAACACCCATTTGTTGTCCCATTTCGCCAAAATTTTGGGACAGTGATTAGTGTTTGCCCTTTCGACACCCATCTTTAATTTGGCTCAGATCGGTCCAGATTTGAATGTGGCTGCCATATTTGCCGATCTCTCGATTTAAGGTCATGGAATCATGAAAGGCGCATTTATTGTCTGATGTCGCTGAAATTTTGGACAGTGAGTAGTGTTAGACCTTTCGACATCCATCTTCAATTTGGCTTAGATCAGTCCAGGTTTGGATATAGCTGCCATATATAGTGAGTAGTGTTAGACCTTTCGACATCCATCTTCAATTTGGCTCAGATCAGTCCAGGTTTGGATATAGCTGCCATATATACCGATCTCTCGATTTAAGGTTTTGGGTCCATAAAAGTCGCATTTATTGTCCGATGTCGCTTTAATTTGGGACAGTGAGTTGTGTTAGGGCCTCCGACATAATTTTTCAATTTGGTCCTGATCGGTCCAGGTGTGGTGTAGCTTTGGAGACATCGAGCTCACTACAATAAGTGCCACACCCTGTTCCATTCTCCATCTTCGATCCATCTGTAAAAACATTAATGCCTTAAAACCTATCCCGCCCTCTTTGCCATTCTGCCAGGGCAGAAAACTTTATACGCAGTCCTTTATCCACCACGTCCATTCCTATCTGTAAGTCTATCAGAGAGACCGCCATGGTACTATCCAATATGCGTATATGTATCGCTGGTGACCCACGATTCGTCAAGCTGCGACAATCTGAGAAGAGTCCTCTTCACTGTCTTCCTTATAATAAGGTCCATAGGCTGAATTCCCAACATAACCTCTATGACCTAGTCGCAGTGGTTCCCATAGCCCCAGACACAAATCTTAGTGCGACTCTATTCCCCATGTTATAATTACGAGCATGTGAAATAAAATCCGTCACCGTCCACCAGACGTGGCAGCCATATGTGAGGCCAGTCCTGGCCCCCACCACCGCAGAGAAACACCAATGCATAAGCCTGGGCCTCAAACGCCACTTACTCCCTACGAGTTTCTGTGACGAATACTGCCGCAAAGACCTTTTCGATTCTCGACTCCATGTTCGGTCTCCAATCCAATTCGCTGTCTAGAATCACCCCCAAAAATGTCGCCGACTGCGTTAACTGTAAAGTCACCCCTTCCAGTGTGAGTAGCCTAAAGACTGGTATGCTCCGCCAACCCGTAACCAGGACTAATTCGGTCTTCCCCGCATGCACACACAGGCCGCATCCCTCCACCCATGCAGCCAAAACCGCAGAAATCATGTTGTAAAACTTCCCTGTGGCGAGAATAACCAGATCGTCTGGGTACGCACATACTCTAACTCCCATCCTTTCCAGTCTGCTAAGAAGACCATCCATCACAATCTTCTTAGAAGAAGAAACAGGGGAAACTTCTCACACATCAAGGCTGCGGTCCGATTCAACTTTAAGCTCAATGATAAGGGACATACTTTTCGAAAAATTTGTGAGGTATCATGGCATGTTAAAACTTCTCTACCAAGTGTTGTCGCTATGCGGCCATAAAAAAGAGAACCCTTATCTTTGAGCTTAAACATTAATCGGTCTGCACTCATTGCTATGAGAGAAGCAACAGCTCTTCCTAAATGGAATGTTCATAGGAATTTCAGGGCGCCGGTGCCGTCTAATTCTGCGCAGAACTTTACCCAGGAACTCCTCTGCACTCTCTTCATTTACTTGTATCTGTTGGTCGTATCCGTATTGCCTCCTATATTGTGTTGTGGGTAGGCGCTCCAAGTTCGTGCCTCGCACTATTGGCTAAGGCCCGGACCAAAGCTGGTGGGGGTTGTCTTTATGAAGGTACATGGATACCGGTCTTTAGGCCACCCCTGCAGTGTGAGTAGTCTAAAGACCGGTATCCTCTGCCAGGACTTATTTCGTCTTCCCCGCATTCACACCCAGACCGCATCCCTTCGCCCATGCAATGCAGCCAAGTATACCATTCAAATGCTTAGAAACCGTGTCGAAAAACTTCCCTGTGGCGCGAATAACCAGATCGTCTACGTACGCACAAACTCTAACGCCCATCCTTTTCAGTCTGCTAAAAAGACCGTCCATCACGATATTCTTAGAAGAAGGACGAGGGGAAACTTCTCAAATATCAGGGGTGCTGTCCTATTCAAATTTAAGTTCGATGATAAGGGCCCTACTTTTTTCAGAAACATTTTCAACGATTCAATTTAAGCTCAATCATGAGGGGCCTACTTTTTTCAGAAAAATTTTTAGCGATAGTTATTCTCTTACTAATACTGGCTACATTTGTGTGGTATCCTGCCATATTCAAACTTCTCTACTAAGTGTAGTCGCTATGCGGCACGCCGTTCGAACGCGCCATAAAAAAGGAGGCCCCTTATCATGGAGCTTTAAAATTAATCGAATTGCACCCATTGATATGAGCGAAGTAACCCCTATCCTTAAATAGAATGCTCATGGGAATTTTAGGCTGCGGGTGCCGTCCAATTCTGCGCAGAACTTTATCTAGGAACTCCTCGGCGCTCTTTTCATTTACTCACCTCTGTTGGACTCTCACCTCTATTGGACTCTCACCTCTATTGGTCGTATCCGTGTTGCCTCCTAGATTGTGCTGTGGGTAGGCGCTCCAAATTCGAGCCTCTTGGCATCGATGGCGCTATCGATATTAAATTTTTTGTTTGAGTATCGATTGATAATTTTTCGATGAATACTATCGAAAATGTTAATTTTTTGCAAAACTAAACAAAAATAAGCAATCCGACACTGAATGTATCCTTTAAGATTCATTGCGCCTATAGTGGGCGCGATTTTCATCCGATAAGACTAACATTTTGTACAATGATTTCTCTCATGACTTCCAGCTGACTTTTTTAACATTGGTTTTATTTGGTCTGTGCATTGATATTGCTTCTATATACATCGATTTCCTGATTTCTACTTCTCATTCTCGTTTGAAATATGGGTGATGGGTATTTAACGATAGTATCGATGCTATCGATATTTATTATTAAAATAATCGAAATTATCGAATGTTGCGATTATCGACAGTTTGCTAGCTCTATTAAGGCCCGATCCAAAGCTGGCGGGGGGTTGTCTTCATGTAGGTACATGGAGGCTTTGACCAGTAGTGGTTTGCTTGGCCTCTCCCTGCTGGCTACGATCTAATCTTACATTCTGTCGGGAGAGAGATGAGTTTAAGATTGTGTGATCTGAGTCCACGAACCGTTGTACCTAGTAACCACGGTTGTTGGACGAGGGCTAAGTAAATATTATCTCTTCGCATAATGCTCAGAAAATTTCGGAAATTTTGTCATTAGAGAACATTTTTTTCTGTTTTTCTTTTAGAGGGTAGAAATCCATTTTCGTAGTGACTCAATACACCTTGCCTGTCTACACTACATGCGTATTATATTGGGTTGCCTAAAAAGTAATTTTTTTGGATTTTTCATATAGTCGGCGTTGACAAATTTTTTCACAGCTTGTGACTCTGTAATTGCATTCTTTCTTCTGTTAGTTATCAGCTGTTACTATTAGCTTGCTTTAGAAAAAAAGTGTAAAAAAAATATATTTGATTAAAGTTCATTCTAAGTTTTATTAAAAAGGCATTTACTTTCTTTTAAAAAATCCGCAATTACTTTTTGGGCAACCCAATAGTTTGGTATCAAATTACATATATGGATCTTTCCATCCTTTTAATGGTAGTAGTCAGCGCACCAACCTTGCTCTTGGACTCCATCTACTGTCCTTCAATTTATCATGAAAATTTTACTTCTTCAGAAGTAAGAAAGAGGACACCTGCAATTTTATTAACTTTGGGAAAATATTTCTATTGGCAAAACAAATTCATTTCCTGCTCTCTAATTGGCATCATAAGCTGTAGTGAGCTTCTATGCAAAATGATTTTCCAGTTAAAGAAAACCTCAAGCAGGCACACACCTACACATTGCAAGTTTCCTACTCTAGCGACCCACTTAAGTTTCAACCCCTATCCCCTATCAAAGGAACTTTCAATGGAAACCTAAAGAGAAATATCAATCGATCAAAGGGTTTTGTGAAGAACAAATGTTAAATAACTCTCTCTTCAATAGGGGGTGGCTTTACATAATTTTTCCATTTAAATTCCATTCAATGGCAAAGGTTGAGTTGCCTCTGTGTGCCGTCATCGTTTCAATTCATTTTCGGTTCACATGATTGCATTTTAAAAGCGCCAACAGATTGAAGTGAGTATGTGGTTGTGTGTGAGTTAGTGGCTGAGAGTGTGCACGTTTGGCATGAAAGCGAAACCACTTGAATGCGTAATGCAATATTCAATTGAATAAATCATACAAATAATGTTGGAATAAAATAAATTTTCTTTCAGGTTGTTTTCACTTTTGCTTAGTTTTGTGAATTGATGTCCATTGAATTACAATCTTCGTAAGCGATAGTGACGAAGAAACGGAAAGTTAAACAATCGCTAGTGTATTTGATACGATTTGGTATTTAGGACAAGGTATTTTAAAAGTGCGGTCTGAATTAAAACAAGTAAAAGAAGCATTAAGTTCGGACGGGCCGAACTTTGGATACCCTCCACCTCGGGTATATATGTAAGCCCTTTTTCGTCATAATCCGTTGAAAAAAGGATAACTCATGTTCCCATAGCAGCTCTATCGAAATATGGTTCGATTTGGATCAAATTCGACACGGATATTGAGTGGTCTAATAAGGACAAGTCATTGTTCAATTTTGTAGAACAAAATATTGGTTTGTGTGGTAGCCATATCCACATATCGGCCGATCTGAACCATGTACGATATGGGTGTCGAAAAGCCTAACATAAGTCACTGTGTCAAATTTCAGCGAAATCGGATTATAAATGTGCCTTTTATGGGGCCAAGATAGAAAAATCGGTCTATATGGCAGTTATATCCAAATCTGAACCGATCTGAACCATATTGAACATGGATGTCGAAGGGCCTAACACACCTCACTGTCCTAAATTTCGGCGAATGTGGACAATAAATGCGCCTTTTATGGTCCCAAAACCTCAAATCCAGAGATCGGTCTATATGGCAGCTATATCCAATTCTGGACCGATCTTAGACCAATTGCAGAAGGTTGTCGAAGAGCCTAACGCAATTCACTGCCCCAAATTTAGGCGGAAGCGGAGAATAAATGCGTCCCAAAACCTTATATCGAGAGATCGGTCTATATGGCAGCTATATCCAAATCCGGACCGATGCGAGACAAATTGCAGAAAGTTGTCGAAGAGCCTAACGCAATTCACTTTCCCAAATTTCGACGAAAGCGGACAATAAATGCCCCTTTTATGGGTCCAAAGCCCTAAATCTAGAGATCGGTCTATATGGCAGCTATATCCGAATCTGGACCGATCTGGGCCAAATTGAAGAAGAATGTTGAAGGGCCTAACACAACTCACTGTCCCAAATTTTGGGAAAATCGGACAATAAATGCGCCTTTTATGGGTCCAAAGCCTTAAATCTGGAGATCGGTCTATATGGCAGCTATATCCAAATCTAGACCGTTCAGGGCCAAATTGAAGAATAATGTGGAAAGGCCTAACACAACTCACTGTCCCAAAGTTCGGCGAAATCGGACAATAAATGCGCCTTTTATGGGTCCAAAGCCTTAAATCTAGAGATCGGTCTATATGGCAGCTATATCCAAATCTGGACCGATCTGGTTCTAATTACAAAAAAAAAGTTTGAATGTCCTAACACAACTCACTGTCCCAAATTTCGACGAAATCGGACAATAAATGCGTCTTTTATGGGCCCAAGGCCCTAAATCGAGAGATCGGTCTATATGGCAGCTGGACCGATCTGAGTCAAATTGACAAAGGATGTCGAAGGGCCTTACGCAACTCACTGTCCCAAATTTCGACGAAATCGGACAATAAATGCGTCTTTTATGGGCCCAAGGCCCTAAATCGAGAGATCGGTCTATATGACAGCTATATCCAAATCTTGATCGATCTGAGCCAAATTGACGAGGGATGTAGACTGGCCTAACACAACTCACTGTAAAAAAAATTCATCAAAATCGGACAATAAATGCGCCTTTTTTGGGCCTAAAACCCTAAGTCGGCGGATCGGTCTATATGGGGGCTATATCAAGATATAGTCCGATATAGCCCGTCCTCGAACTATACCTGTTTATGGACAAAAAAAAAAAAAAAAATCTGTGCAAAATTTCAGCTCAATATTTCTATTTTTAAAGACTGTAGCTTGATTTAAACAGACAGATGGGCAGACATGGCTAGATCGTCTTATATTTTTAAGCTGATCAAGAATGGATACTTCGAAGTGTTGCAAACGGAATGACAAAATGAATATACCCAATCCTTTGGTGGTGGGTATAAAAATGAATTTAGAATATTCGGATTAGCACTAAAATCGTTTGTGACAACGATATTTTGCCAGATTACTCCTGATTCCCCAACCAAACCACTACTTTACAACTTCAGGTTCAACTTGAGATCTGCGAGACAGCCGAATTTGTAGTCCATATCCAGCGAAGTTTGAATAGTGCAATGGGGTAGGGTCGCCGAAATCCCAACCGAATATATTTAATATCGGATCATATTTAGATTGAGTCTTAGTCCCATTGCACCCGTATTCATTGCCCGAATGCGCTGCAATGTGAATCAGTGAGGTGCACTAGGTCCCGCCATATCCGATCGGAAAATGCACCATATTTAGATATAGCTTCCATATAGACTGATCTCACGATTTTGGGTCGTAGTCCAATAACAGCCGTATTTACTGTCCGATTACGCTGAAATTAAGAAAAGTGTACTGCACTAGGCCCAGCTATAACCGACCAGAATATGGTTCATACTGGATTATATATAGATATGGCTGCCATATAGATCGATCTCCCGATCTAAGGTCTTGCGCACATAAAAGACGCATTTACTATCCGATTTCGCTAAAATTTGGTATAGTTACATACGTTAGACTTTTCGACATGCGTACCCTATATGGTTCAGATCGGTCTATATTTGTATATAGCTGACATATAGACTGATCTCTCGATTTAGAGTCTTGGGCCCATAAAAGGCGCATTTATTACATGGTTTCGCTGAAATTTGGCACACAGACCTATGCTAGATTCTGACACCCGTTCTTTATATGGTCCAGATCGGTTTATAGTTGCATATAGCTGCCATATATACCGATCTCCCGATTTCAGTCCATGGACCCACATAAGCAGGGTTTATTTCCCGATTTCATTTAAAATGTGACACTGTGAGCTGTGTTAGGACCTACGACATCCGCATAAAATATGGCCCCAATCGGTCTACATATGGATATAGCACCATATAGAGCGTTTTAGGGTCTTGGGCCCATGATGGCGCACTTATTATCCCATTTTGCTGAAATTTGGCATAGTGACTTATTTGAGGGTTTTTCAACATCTGTGCCTTATATGGTTCACATCGGTCTTTATTTTGATATAGCTGTCAAATCACCAATATTCTGTTTTTACAAATTGAACAGTGAATTGTATTTATTATACCACTCGATGTCGTTGCCGAGTTTAATTCAAATCGGACCATATTAAAATATATTGGGTTGCCCAAAAAGTAATTGCGGATTTTTCATATAGTCGGCGTTGACATATTTTTTCACAGCTTGCGACTCTGTAATTGCATTCTTTCTTCTGTCAGTTATCAGCTCTTACTTTTAGCTTGCTTTAGAAAAAAAGTGTAAAAAAGTATATTTGATTAAAGTTCATTCTAAGTTTTATTAAAAATGCATTTACTTTCTTTTAAAAAATCCGCAATTACTTTTTGGGCAACACAATAGCTGCCATAGACTCATGAATGATGCATTTTATCTCCTGATTAAGACCAAAGGTGTTTACATATATAACCCTGATTAAAGCTATGATCTACGCAAAGACAATAATTTTTATAAATTCATTCTTTTTCTTTCTTTTCAGGTATGTCGTCCAATATTTCATTAATATATTTACAATTACGCACAAGGTAGGTTTATTTAGAAGCCGTGAAAACCGCGCAACGACATAGGAAATGCTTCAACCCCTCATCATCTTCCCCACATGCCCTACACATGCTATCACTTGCCTCATCGATATTGCCTAAATGACCTCGTAGTCCTATGTGTCCCGTTAGGATACCGAAAGCTGTTCTGACCCTCTTCTTACTTTCCTTCAGTAACAGCCCCGTCTTCTCACAATCCGGATCTCCTCATAAAATTTTCGTCGTCCTACCAACTGTTTCGGTGTTCCACAGTGTTGCATGCGCGTTCGTCGCACACGCTTGAAACTCGAACTGCGTCGACCCGAAAGTCTCTGGCTTTCACTGCCGAATCCTCTTCTCTTTCATTGCCCCTAAGTCTACTATGACCCGTCACCCTTACGATGCGGATTGTGCCATTCTGAGAGAAGGTTTTAAACTGCTTCTTACACTCCATAATTGCTGGTGACCTCACCGTCCTGGTGGTTATTGCGCTGATGGCCAGTTTACTGTCCGTAAAGATGTTCACACTCGACGTCCTCGAGTCAACAACACACCAGCTCATGCATTCCGTGATGGGCTGGATCTCTGCCTGCAGTATCGTATTATGGTCAGGCAGCCAAAAACAGGTGCACTCTGTCCTCCAGCTTTGATCCATCTGTATAGCATGATTTCCCAAACGGCAATACCACAGTTCCGTCAATCAAAGAATGTGCCTCTGGCAGCAGTGTCCCGCAAACGATCTCCTGATGCTCACTCTGTCCTCCAGTTTTGATCCATCTGTATAGCATGATTTGCCAAACGGCAATACCACAGTTCCGTCAACCCACGACTGTGCCTCTGGCAGCAGTGTCTCGCAAACGATCTCAAGTGTCATCTCAGATATCCGATCGGAAACCTCTGCTAATCCAACCTGGTTTTCTATCGCCGCCTCGATAATACCGCGATGGTATGACCTCCTCCTATCCTCTATTCATTCTCCCATTGCCTTAAGTCTCAAAGCTGCATTTGCTGCCTCACATCTAATCTGTATGCCTATGGGTCGGATATCTAGAATTGTATCCAGTGCTCTAGTGGTAGTGGTCCTCATCGCTCTGCCTATGCTAAGACAACATTTCCCTGAACCTGTTGTTGTTGTTTTATCCTTACATTGCACTTTTTCCCCATTCCAGTCCACCAAACTAATGAGGCGTGAGTAAGTATTGGTCTAATCACGCTCCTGTAGACCCAGTGAACTATTCTCGGATCCAGCCCCATTTCGAGTTTACGGACCGTCTACATAGTGCCCAACATCTGTGAACCTTTTCAGTATGCTAGTGAATGAATAATCTGAAATAAAGGGTGACTTTTTAGCTATTATCCGATCTCTCAATTTAAGGTTTTGGGCGCATAAAAGGTTTGACACAGTGAGTTGTGTCAAGGCCTTCAACATCCTTCTTCAAATTGGCCCAGATCGGTTCAGATTCGAATATAGCTGCCATATAGACCGATATCTCGATTAAAGGTTTAGGCCCATAAAAGGCGCATTTATTTTCCGATGTCGCCGAAATTTGGGACAGTGAGTTAAGTTAAGCCCCCTGACATATTTCTGCAATTTGGCCTGGATCGATTAAGATTTGCATATAGCTGGCATATAGACCGATCTCTCGATTTAAGGTTTTGGGCCCATAAAAGGCGCATTTATTGCCCGATGTCGCCGAAATTTGGGACATTGAGTCGTGTTAAGGCCTTCGACATCCTTCCTCAATTTTGCTCAGATCGGTCCAGATTTGGATATAGCTGCCATAAGGACCGATCCGCCAATTTAGGGTCTTAGGCCCATAAAAGCCACATTTATTATCCGATTCTGCTGAAATTTGGGTCGGTGAGTTTACATAAGCACCTGGACAAACTTCTGCAATATGGCGCAGATCGGTCTAGATTTGGATGTAGCTGCCATATAGACCGATCTCTCGAATTAGGGTTTTGGACCCATAACAGGCGCATTTATTGTCCGATGTCGCCGAAATTTGGGACAGTGAATTGTGTTAAGGCCTTCAATATCCTTCTTCAAATTGGCCCAGATCGGTTCAGATTTGAATATAGCTGCCATATAGACCGATCTCTTGATTTAAGGTTTTGGGCCCATAAAAGGCGCATTTATTGCCCGATGTCGCCGAAATTTGGGACATTGAGTCGTGTTAAGGCCTTCGACATCCTTCCTCAATTTTGCTCAGATCGGTCCAGATTTGGATATAGCTGCCATAAGGACCGATCCGCCAATTTAGGGTCTTAGGCCCATAAAAGCCACATTTATTATCCGAAATTTGGGACAGTGAATTGTGTTAAGGCCTTCAATATCCTTCTTCAAATTGGCCCAGATCGGTTCAGATTTGAATATAGCTGCCATATAGACCGATTTCTCGATTTAAGGTTTTAGGCCCATAAAAGGCGCATTTATTGTGCGATGTCGCCGAAATTTGGGACAGTGAGTCGTGTTAAGGCCTTCGACATCCTTCCTCAATTTTGCCCAGATCGGTCCAGATTTGGATATAGCTGCCATATAGACCGATCTCTCGATTTAAGGTCTTGGGCCCATAAAAGTCGCATTTATTGTCCTATATCGCCAAAATTTGGGACAGTGAGCTAAGTTAAGCCCCTCGACATACTTCTGCAATATGACCCAGATCGGTCAAGAGTTGTATATTGCTGCCATATAGACCGATCTCTCGAATTAGGGTTTTGGGCCCATAAAAGGCGTTTTTAATGGTTGATGTCGCCGAAATTTAGGACAGTAAATTGTGTAAGGGCGTTCGACATCATTCAATTTGGGCCATATAAACCGACCTCTCGATTTAAAGACTTGGGCCCATAAAATGCGCATGTATTGTCCGATGTTGCCGAAATTTAAGAAAATGAGCTGTGATGGGCCCTTCAACATTTTTCTTCAATTTGGCTTAGATCGGCTCAGATTTAGATTTAGCTGCCATATGGACCGATCACTCGATTTAAGGTTTTAGTCCCATAAAAGACGCATTTATTGTCCGATTTCGGCGAAATTTGGGGAACCGAGTTGTGTTAAGACCCTCGATATCTTGCTGCAATTTGGCGCAGATCGGTTCAGATCTCTTTATAGCTGCCATGTAGACCGATCTCTCGATGTAGGGTCTTGGGCACATAAAAGGCGCATTTAATGGTTGATGTCGCCGAAATTTAGGACAGTGTATTGTGTTAGGGCGTTCGACATCCTTCTTCAATTTGGGCCCGATTGGTCCAGATTTGGATATAGCTGCCATATAGACCAACCTCTCGATTTAAAGACTTGGGCCCATAAAATGCGATTTCGATTTCGCCGAAATTTGGGACAGTGAATTATTTTAGTGTCTTCGACATTTTTCTAAAACTTGGCCCAAATCGGTTCAGATTTGGATATAGCTGCCATATAGACCGATCTCTCGATTTAAGGCTTGGGCCCATAAAAGTCGCATTTACTGGATATAGCTGTCATATAGACCAATATCTAGATTTAAAGTCTTGACCCCATAAAAGGCGCATTTATAATCCGATTTCACTGAAATTTGACAAAGTGACTTATGTTAGGCTTCTCGATATTCGTGTCGTATATTGTTCAGATTGGTTTATTTTTAGATTTAGCTACTAAAAAGACCAATATTATGATATACACAATTGAACAATGACTTGTACTTATTTGTATTTGGTCCAAATCGGAACATATTTCGATATAGCTGTCATGGGGCATAAGGTATGCATTTTTCGCCGAATTTTGACGAAAGGTGATTTACATATATACTAGAGGTGGTTGGTATCCAAAGTTCGGCCCGGCCGAACTTAACACCTTTTACTTGTTTCTGTACGTATTCATCTACATCACATTGAGCAATCTTAGTCTTGGAGTGAAGGCTAACCCATTGAACGTGAACCATGTCCAGGGCCGTAAAGTATAGCACACAGTTCGTTGCGCCGCCAACTGTCATCCTTTGTGCGACTGTGATTCACAGACAAGCATTTGTCTCAAGAGTATTTAACTTAAGTTGGACTTTTAAAGAGTTGTCCACTAGACCACAACACCATACAGCATAATAGTGCAGATAACTACAGTATAAAGACAGATTATGACAAGCGGGCTAAACTTCTAGCTTTTGCCGATGGCCCGCATGCAGTTGTAGGTGGCAATATCTATCTTGTTCGCCCTTTCGACAATGTTGTATCTGAAAGTTTGTTACTCATACGCCCAGTATAACACCCACGTTTCTTACGCTTTCGTTAGTGCACGCTAAAAGTGAATTAGTTCGTAATGAATTTTCTTAGCGTAATATTAAGTTTCACCACCTTCATAATTGACATCGGGTGTACATTATTAATGGCAATCGCCATCCATTTACATTGCATATAAAATTTAAATGAATATAAGGAAACATATGAAATATTCATTATACCTTTGAAATCATTTTCTTTTGAAAATAAAGAAGAAATATATTCATTGTTTCAAATTAACTTTGTAATTCGAAGTAATGAATCTAAAAAAACAGAAAACTTTAATTGCCACAGCAATTATAATATACAACAATCACAAAAAAATTGCCTCAAATGTAGTAACAAGGAACAAAACAATGTAGCAATTCTTCTATCACTGTACGTACATGTGTTGGTAACTTTGTGTATAGATTTTTTTATATGTACACAAAGAAAAACAGATACTAAGAAAGAACATTTTTATCTGCGTATGTATATACATTTTTAATTTTGAGCTATTTGTAGGTTCTATTTACGCAAAGGACAAGAACTGTGTAAGTGAATCTACACAAAGACTGCCATTTTATCTAGCCTAGGATTATTTGATTTATTGTTTAATCACTCTTATATTTATATTATTATTTTTTTGCGGTGTATCAGTATGTAAATTATTTACCTTTTTTTTTTCAACCAAACTCTCGAGTAATGCAAAACTTGTAGTTCTGGTTTTTGTTCAAATAGTTTTTACTTTTTGGTATTTCACTCAATAACGTGTGAGTGTACGGTTGCAAGTTGCTGCACCGAATAGGTTTCATGATATACTACATAACTTTTACAACTTCCTTCCTGTGCCATTGTTATAAGAACGTACCAAAAATGTTGTATCAGAAATAGTTACTATATGAGAAACATACCAACGAAATTAAATAAAATGAATGTGAAGAACAATAGTAACGAAATCATACGAATACTTCTGCTGTGTTGCAAGGATTGGGATGAATATAATTTTTGCTTTTAAGGATATGCAATTAGCAAGGTGCTTTTTTTGCGGAAAATAAATGAACACAATCAATTTAATAGGAAAACGTGGAGTACGCAAAGGGTAGTAGTTTCTTTACAATCCACCATTTGCAACACATCGAAGTATTGATCTGAGTCCCAACAAAGTGTATATATTCTTGATCGTCTTGACATTTTAAGTTGATTTAGCCACTCACGCCAGCTGACGAAAGCACGCTAACTTTAGAAGGAGCAAAGCTACGACCTTGAAATTTTTTTTATTGCTGTAGGTTGTGGGATTGTAAATGGGATATATCGGTCCATGTTTTGATTTAGCTGCCATACAAACCGAACCTGGATCTTGAGCATGTCCACCTTTGACGCTGAACGCATGGGTTCGAATCCTGACAGGTACTTCAGAAAATGTGTCAGCCGTTGTTATCCCCTCGTAATGTTAGCGACGATTTCGAGAGGAAAGTCTCAGTGAGGAGTCAGGTGACACTGGTTCTTAATTAAATACTGCGTACCAATTATACTCGAGATGACAATGCGTTTTGGCGCCTTCAAATAACCAATGGCCAATATCAGCGTCTGTTTCCAGGTCAGCGGCGCCTGGACGCAAGCGTCGGATCTTGAAGTAAGCGGCTCTAGACAAAAAAGGATACATGTGCGAACCCACAAAATTTATGCGGTTCGGGTGCTGGGCCAGTAACCCGAACCCGGAAAACTATGAGAACTACTATGAGAAACAAAAGAATAGAAAAAAACGATCCCTCTAACGCTGATGACCCACGCAAATGAAAACAAGTAAGAGCGTGCTAAGTTCGGCCGGGCCGAATCTTATAAACCCTCCACCATGGATCGCATTTGTCGAGTTCTTTGCGCGGTATCTCTTTTTACGCAAATAAAGAATAATGAATAAGAACTGTTATACTATTGGAGCTTTATCAAGTTCTAATCCGATTCGGACCATAAATGAATTGAATGATGAACATTGTAGAAGTCATTGTGTAACATTTCAGTCCATTCGAATAAGAATTGCGCCTTGAAGGGGCTCAAGAAGCAAAGTCTGGAGACAGGTTTTTATGGGAGTCGTATCAAGCTATAGATCGATTCAGACGATATTGGACACGCATATTGAAGGTCATGGGAGAAGCCGTGGCACAAAATTTCTGCCAAGTAGGATGAGATTTGCGCCCTCTAGAGGCTCCAGAAGTCAAAATCCCAGATCGGATCATATGGCAGCTATATCAGGTTATGTACCGATTTGCGCCATACTCAGCACAGTTGTTGGAAGTCATAACAAAATACATCGCGCAAAATTTTAGACAAATCTGATAAGAATTGCGCCAACTAGCGGCTTAAGAAGTTAAGATCGAAGATCGGTTTATCTGGCAGTTATACCAAGTTGTAGTGATACCAAAACACCACGTGCTAAATTTTAGTCAAATCGGACAATAATTGCGCCTTCTAGAGGCTTAAGAAGTCAACACTCAAGATCGGGTAATATGGCAGCTATATCAAAACATAGACCGATTTGGCTCATTTACAATCCGAACATACCTACACAAATTAAAAGAATTTTCGTAAAATTTCAAGCGGCTAGCTTTACTCCTTCGAAATTTAGCGTGCTCTCGACAGATAGATGGACGGACGGACATGCCTAGTTCGACTTAAAATGTCACGGTCAAACGGTCAAGTATGTATATACTTTATAGGGTCTTAGGTGTTTGCGAATCTGCAACTGGAATGACCATACTCTCTATAGAAAAGGTGCAGTATACGCCCTGCCGGATGTATTAGAGAAGTACAAGGTAGATGTTACCGTAATTCAAAAAGTGCGATGGACCGGGAATGGCATCACAACAACACCAAACGGTGACGAATTTGGCTGTGGATTTGTGGCTAGCCGGAGATTGAAACACCTTGTCTCAAGCTTTACTTCGGATGAGAGGCCAGTCACAATTTGCATTCTTCAACCTAAGCCTTATTTGTGCCCATGCCCCGACGGAAGACAAGGAACAAAGATATTTTCTACAAGCGCCTAGAGGGAGAATATGACCGCTGTCCCGCCCATGATACTAAAATCGTTCTGGGAGATTTAAAAGCAAAGATAGGGAAGGAAGACATCTTTGGTCCAACAGTCGGAAAGTTTAGCCTCCACGAGATAACGTCCAATAATGAGAATTCAACATAAGAATATTGACAAAGCCACATGGGGAACCAAATTGATCACGTTGTTATAGATGGAAGGGATTCATCCAGCGTGTTAGATATACGATCAATCCGTGAGGCGAATATAGATTCGGATTATTACCTTGTTGCAGCAAAGGTTCGCACCCGTTTGAACATGACGAGGAAAGTAAGATCTGACACTGGACAAAAGCTGGACATTGAAAAGCTGCAAACACAACAGATGTCATCGCCATACTCCACTCGACTCGTCCAACTGCTTGATGAAAGCACTCTTGTTCTGATGATATAATGGCGCATTGGCAAACCATTAACCACTCCATGGAAAGTGCCGCCAAATCCGTATTTGGGTACCGGAAGCTCCCCCAAGAAACCCATGGTACGACCAAGAGTGTCGAGATGCTACTGAAGTCAAGAATGCGGCATATAGAGCAAACCTGCAATCAGTAGCAACGCGCCAGATGAAGGAGAGGTAACGGGAGAAAAGGAGAGAGGAGAAACGTCTATTCCGCAGAAAGAAAAAGGAAATGGAAAGGCGTGAGTGCGAGCGAATTGAGATGTACTGGAGTCAGAATGAAGTCTGAAAACTATACCAAAGAATTAAACATCAAACCGATGGCTTTGGTGCGGGCACATTCTCTTGTAGAGACAAAAGAAGGAAATCTGCTAACTAACACAGATAGCATGCTGAGAATATGTAAGGAACATTTTAACCAACTGCTAGTATCAGACATTCGCGGCGAAGAAGATACCGCGGAATCCATCCCTGATGATGGTGTATAACGTTTATCTCCTATTCAGAATGAGGCCCATGTATCAGTGACCCGGCTGAGGAACAAAGAGGCAGCAGGAGCTGACGAATTACCCGCTGAACTATTTAAAACTGGAGGCGACACGCCGATAAGGCGTATCCATTAGCTTGTCTGGCCAATATGTCTAGAAGAACGCATACCCTATGATTGGAACCTCAGGATACTTGTCTCTACGAAAGTAGACAAGGCGGAATGTGCTAACTACATAGGAATAAGTCCGATCCGCATGCAAGATACTCTCGAGCGTACTGTGTGAAAGATTTAAAAACCTAAAGTCAGTGAGATAACTGGGCCCTATCAATGCGGCTTTAGACCTGGTAAATCCACACTGCGCCAAATCCTGGACAAATTAACACCTACCATCTCTCTGTTTACTACAAAGCTGCTTTCGATATCCCTTTGCGTTAAAATGTATTTGAAGCCATGTCTGCGTTTAGAATCCCTGCAAAATTAATAAGACTCTGCAGGATGACACTTGCCGATACGCTTTCCTCAGTAAAAATAGGATAGAATCTCTCGGAACCATTTAATACTAAACGAGGTTTCAGACAAGAAGACAGCCTATCGTGTGATCTCTTTAATATCCTGCTGGAGAAGATTATATGAGATGAATCGCTCACCGGATTTTCGACAGACAAAGGTAACACTATGCAAGACACTGGTACTACCCGTTTTTTATATGGTTCCGTGACATGGGTACTTGTGAAAGCAGACGGGTCAGCGCCTGTCTCAAAGAAAACAACTATATGACCATAGCATTATCGGGCCCAGATGAAAGGTGCATGGATGTAGAACAGGAATCGGATATCAACATTCAAGACCAACTGTCTAGGAGACGTTCGACCTCCATAACCACCCCCAAATAGCAAGCATTTGCGCACCATGAAAATTTTGGTCTCAAAGGGAGTGAACCTCGATGTTGATAGTTTTTAGGGCCCACCCCCCAAACCGAACATATTTGCTGACTTTTGCAATAAGGGGCTCAAATGTAAGGTATTTGAGATTAGAAAACGAATCTGATATCCAATTTTGGGGCCAATGGCAATATGGTGTTCAAATGAATGATATTTGAGAGCCATAAAGACCGATATTTCGTTTTAAAGTCTTGGGCAATAGAAGAGCCATTTATTGTCCAATTTCGCCGAAATTTGGGACAGTGAGTTGTGTTCGGCATCCCTTTTGAATTTGGCCTAGATCGGTTCAGATTTGGATATAGCTGCCATATAGACCGATCTCTCGATTTGAAGTCTTGGCCTCATAAATAGGCGCATTTATAATCTGATTTTGCTGAAATTTGACACAGTGACTTATGTTAGGCTTTTCGACATTTGCATCGGTCTATATTTGGATATAGCTATCGAAAAAGCCAATATTTTGTTCTACAAAATTGAACAATTACTTGCACTTATTAGACCTCTCAATGTTCGTGCCGAATTTGGTCCAAATCTGACCCTATTTCGATATAGCTGCTATGGGAGCATAAGTTTTGCATTTTTCACCGGATTATGAAGAAATGTGATTTACATATATACCCGAGGTGGTGGGTATCCAAAGTTCGGCCCGGTCGAACTAAACGCCGTTTTACTTGTTTAACTTGTTTCAGTATTCGTTTCCTGTGCAGCATATCAAAGGGGAAATTTGAAACGGATGGTCATGTTCGTTACTATTGTGTTGCCTAAAAAGTAATTGCGGATTTTTTAAAAGAAAGTAAATGCATTTTTAATAAAACTTAGAATGAACTTTAATCAAATATATAATTGCCATTTTGTTCGATAACCTTTTGCCATCTTCCTGGCAAATTTAGTATTCCACGCTCATAGAACTTCTGGCCTTTATCTGCAAAAAACTGAACCAAGTGCGATTTTATAGCCTCATCATTGCCGAAAGTTTTACCATTTAACGAGTTCTGCAAAGATCGAAATAAATGGTAGTCTGATGGTGTAAGGTCAGGGCTATATGGTGGATCCATCAAAAGTTCCCAGCCAAGCTCACTCAGTTTTTGGCGAGTGACCAAAGATGTGTGCGGTCTAGCGTTGTCCTGGTGGAATATGACACCTTTACGATTGACCAATTCTGGTCGCTTCTCCTTGATGGCTGTATTCAATTTGTCCAATTGTTGACAGTAAACATCCGAATTAATCGTTTGATTCCTTGGAAGCAGCTCAAAATATACCACACCCTTCCAATCCCACCAAACAGACAGCATAACCTTCTTTTGGTGGATATCAGCCTTTGAAGTGGTTTGAGCTGGTTCACCATGCTTGGACCATGATCGTTTTCGCAATCGAAATTACAGAGTCATAAGCCGTTGAAAAAATTTGTCAATGCCGATTATATTACTACTATATTACCGACAATTACTTTTTGGGCAACCCAATAAACGAAAATGCAAAATGCAAATTTTCATTGAACATTCCATTAAGGAACAGGGGCAAACTTCTCACAGATCAATTAGTGCTGTCCGATTCAAGTTTAAGCTTCCTTTTTATAGCCCAGTACGAATGGCATACCACAGTGCAACACCTCTCTGGGGAAAAGATTTTGCATGGCAAAGTACCTCAGATATGTCGCCAGCATTATGAGAGGTAACCACCGCTGAAAAATGATGGCTAATGTTCACGCCAGGATTCGAACCCAGGCGTTCAGTGTCATAGGCGGACATTCTATCCTCTGCGCCTACGGAGGCCTCGTTTGTTTCGGTTCTTTCCTCGTTTTCGTGGCAAAAATCTCAAATTTAAGGACAAATTTGAAATTTTGGGGCAACTTTTTTTCTGTGTACTAAACGTTTCAAGGTTTAGAGTGGGAATAATGTAAGCCTTAAAGCTTCAACGTGCCAACTAAACCTTGTCGGGGTTTGCTTAAAATATGTCTTGTTCCTTGCCATCGTATGTGCTGGTTCTAGGATGACGGAACGAATTTCTGCTTCCGCCTGTCTATAAGTCTGTGTCTCCCCCTTATGTGTCTTGGGTTTTTCTCAAGAATTCTTTACCAACATTCTAGGTATGTTTCTTTTGCTGATCTACCCTAATGCATATTTCTGCCTTTATCCTTGTTCGTAGACAGATTTCTTAATGTGATTTAAAATAAATCACCGCAAGTTTTCATGCGGGTACAAATATTATTACAGTTGAATAAAATACAGCTCATTAAATATGATCACAGTAGATTATCAATGAGCATAAATTTTATTATTGCCGGCTATCAGCTGCGATAGAAAGCATGCATACAAATGCAATACTGCCATTGTATTGCCAACATCGTTCTGTGCCATCCCAAGGGAAGCAATTGAGCCACATACAGAATAGCTTTCCTCATGGATGATGTAGTAGACGTGCTTGCCGGCACCCACATACTCCAATGTGTGTTTAAATATTTCTTAGTTTCTGTGTTTTAATAGCCTTTGGAACACGCACTCACTCACACACACACACACATCTAAAGTCTTGAGTGCATATATGCTCTGTTAGAAGGCAGATTGTGGTGCATGGTGTTTGCGTGCTTTGTGCCATGATTGCGTGTTAGTGTGCATATGTGTTTGCTGTTGGTGGACGTTGAATTTAGTAGCTTTGGTTTCTACACCACATAAAACGAACTAATAAAAATGGTTTATTAGTCTTTAATTTTCAACTTTGCCCGTCTAAGACGTAAACACGTTTAGGTCCTGCAGCAAAACGAGGAACTTTCTCGCTGTGCTACTGCATGAAAAAAAATTCTTGTGATACAAAATATGTATATAAATCTTAAAGAAAGAAATAGAAGAAAAAAGAAACTAAATGGAAGGAGAAGTAGAAAAAAAAGAAACTAAGAAAAAATAAACTTAGCAAAGGGCGTTGCTTTTTCTTTAAAGTTTTGCCGCAGAGTTCTACAAGATTTGAAATATTCTTCACCAAAGGTGTACATTTTACACCTTTTTTGCAATCAAGATTTTTATTATGTTCTTAGAAAAAGATGAAAGGCAGATTGCGAATTTTTGCAGTGCTATCCTTTAGCACCCCCATTTCTTGAAAATATCTTAAACTATTTTGTTTGTTCAAGGATAGAAGCAAGACTCCTTTTAATCCACCATCTTTGCAATCAAAGAAATATTAAAATATAAGAAGTGGAAATTTTCTTCATAGATAGATGTCATGTTTTTTATGATGTTTAATTGTGCGTACATTCTATACAATTTCTAACGTCTTAGGTTTAGTCAGAGAATATAAAATTTTAGCGAAAGTTATTTATAGAAAACTGTATTTTCATAAAAATTTTGTAGAAAATGTCTGTAAAAATTTATCAAAATTTTTGCAAACAGTACAAAAGCTCCAAGTTCAGCAGGCTCCGATCTTATACAGTTTCCGGCCTTCTTTTGATATGGTTCAAATTAGAAAATAATTTATATACGTAGTTAAATCTCAAATACCTTTCATTAGAAACCCATTTTGTCCTGCTCGCATACATGTTTCGGGAAGTGACCCAAATTTTTATATAAGCGAATATATATCGGATCGTCGTAAAATTCTAAGACGGTTTAACGATGTCCATCTATCCGTCCGTCTGTTGTAATCACTCTACAGCCTTAAAAAAATTAGATATTGAGCTAAAATTTGGCACAGATACGTCTTTTTGATGCACGCTGGTAAAGTTCTTGAATGGGCCAAATCGGACCATATTTGGATATAGCTGCTATGTAGACCGATTTTCCGATAAAGGGTCTAATGTCCATAAAAGCTTTATTTTTCATCCGATTTTACTGAAACAGTGAGTTGTTTAAGACTTCCTGACATCTGACCTAAATATGGTTCAGATCGAACTATTTTATATGTAGCTACCATATAAACCGATCTCCCGATAATCGGTAAGCTTTATCCGATTACGCAAAAATTTGCAAAATTAGGTTATTTTAAGCCTCCCGATATCTGACCTAACTATGGATTGGATCGGCCCATATTTAGATATAGCTGCCATATAGACCGATCTCCCGATAAAGGGTCTGAAGCCCATAAAAGCTTTGTTTATTACCCGATTTCGCTGATATTTAAAATAGTGGGTTATTTTCCTCCCGATATCTGACGTAAATATGGTTCAGATCGGACTATATTTAGATATAGCTGCCATATAGACCGATCTCCCGATAAAGGGTCCTTAAGTTATCCAATTTTCATCAGATTGTGACGAAATGGGGTTTACATATATACCTGAGACGGTGGGTATCCAAAGTTCGGCCCGGCCGAACTTAATGCTCTTTTACTAATTCTAAATCAAAGCGATTCAAATTGCATATTAAAAGATTTGCTATGGTATAGAACTAATTCGCTAGTCTACGAGTTCTTGCTATTAAACTATATAAAACTTTTAAACAATAAAGTGTTGCCCATCAGCATGTCATTTGGCCCTGTCTATTGATGGGCTAAAATCTACAACTCTGCTACCACGCTGAACGTAATAATTTTTGGGGTATGGCGGCCTTTTTTTGGGGCTGAGGTGGTCCGCTAGATATATGAGTAGAATAAAGATATCAAATTCGCAGTCCACAAACTTATACCTTTAATTTAATAATTGGTGTCTACAGCCGTTTGGTGGAGGGTATCTATAGGTCGTCCACACCCCATCTGCCACTTGAGCACAAATTGGAATGACGCACTCTACTCATCTATTTCTATCACTTGATCCTCATTGTTTTAATGGTTCAAATAACCTATTGAAGGTGATTGTGGGAGGTAAAGCACTACCCAGATTCTTGGACACAAAGTATAATGTCATGTTTGCTCTCAAATGCCTTTCATTTGAGTTTCTTCAAGCTATGATTGAATAATATTCCCATTTAGGAGGTTTATCGGAGATGGGGCGACCATCAATTACTTGGACCGCATTTTTATACCCTCCACCATAAGATAGGGGGTATACTAATATCGTCATTCTGTTTGTAACTACTCGAAATATTCGTCTGAGACCCCATAAAGTATATATATTCTTGATCGTCGCGACATTTTATGTCGATCTAGCCATGTCCGTCCGTCTGTCTGTCGAAAGCACGTTAACTTCCGAAGGAGTAAAGCTAGCCGCTTGAAATTTTGCACAAATACTTCTTATTAGTGTAGGTCGGTTGGTATTGTAAATGGGCCATATCGGTCCATGTTTTGATATAGCTGTCATATAAACCGATCTTGGGTCTTGACTTCTTGAGCCTCTAGAGTGCGAAATTCTTATCCGATTTGAATGAAATTTTGCACGACGTGTTCTGTTATGATATCCAACAACTGTGCCAAGTATGGTTCAAATCGGTCCATAACCTGATAAAGCTGTCATATAAACCGATCTTGGGTCTTGACTTCTTGAGCCTCTAGAGTGCGAAATTCTTATCCGATTTGAATGAATTTTGGCACGACGTGTTTTGTTATGATATCCAACAACTGTGATAAGTATAGTTTAAATCGGTCCATAACCTGATAAAGCTGCCATATAAACCGATCTTGGGTCTAGACTTCTTGAACCTCTAGAGTGCGCAATTCTTATCCGATTGGAATGAAATTTTGCACGACGTGTTTTGTTATGATATCCAAGTATGCTTCAAATCGGTCCATAATCTGATATAGATGCTATGTAAACCGATCTGGGATCTTGACTTCTTGAGCCTCTAGAGGTCGCAATTATTATCCGATTTGCCTGAAATTATGTACTACGGATCCTCTCATGACCATCAACATACGTGTTTATTATGATCTGAATCGGTCTTTACCCCAATACAGCTCCCATATAAATCAATCTCTCTATTTTACTTCTTGAGCCCCCAAAGAGCGCAATTCTTATTCGAATTGGCTGACATTTTACACAGGTCTCCAACATATAATAATATAATAATAGCAGAGCAAATCTTTTCTTATATCCTTTTTTGCCTAAGAAAAGATGCCGGGAGAAGAACTCGGCAAATGCGATCCATGGTGGGGGGTATGTAAGATTCGTCCCGGCTGAACTTAGCACGCTTTTGCTTGTTTTATGTCATATTCTTAGTACCGAGTACCTTTCATTTTAGTCTTATATTGATATGTACGTCCAACAAGTCTGTTTGGAGAAGTTTTTGGGGTTGGACGACCCCATGGATACTTGGACCCATGTTTGCATACCATATTCGTATTCTAATCTCCAATATCTTTCATTTGATATCCATATTTTCCCTATCGGTCAACTTTTGATTTTGGGAGACGTTTTTGGGGTAATGGGGGAGGGTCCGCCCCATTCCAATATCTACATATTATATAGCCTAAACCTCTTTCCTGACCATATTCGCAATCTACTCCCGAAAACGCTTCATTCGAGCCCCAAATTGTCATTATCGTCCAACAAGCCGATCGGTCCACTTTTATTATTGGGTGGTATTTTTGTGGTAAGGGGGAGGGTCCGCCCCCCTTGCGATATCAACAAATTATATAACCTATTGCTCCTTCCGGACCATTTTCAAAGAAATCGGTTTAGTTGTTTTTGAGTTTATACGTAACAAACCAATTTCCAAACCCACAAAGAAACATACAATCAAACACAAATTCATTATTATAGATTACTAGCCGAGCCGGGCTCGTTGCGCCTTCTTTAACTCTCTAATATCTTTTTAGGGTGGGGACATGCGTGTCATTGTAGCCTATGACGCTGATCGTGTTCGAATCCTGGCGAGAACATCGAACGGAGCGCTGTTTATCCCCTCTTAATGTTGGCGACATTTGCGAGGTACATGCCATGCATGGTCATTTAAAAAATTTTCCACAAAGAGGCGTCACACTGCAGGAAGCCGTTCGGACTCGGCTATGAAAAAGGTCCTTTATCATTGAGTTTTAACTTGAATCGGAAAGCACTCATTGATGTGTGAGAATTTGCCCCTTCTCGGTACCTGGTGGTAATGTTCTTCCTCAGGGTATTGTTCTCATTTGAAAACCTTCTCCGAGATCCATCCAAATTGGTCCAGAATTATATTAAGCTCCCATTTAGTCCTTATAGGGTAGGTGTAGGGTGTTATATAGTCGGCACGGCCCAACTTTTGTCTTTTCTTATTGGTTATATTTTAAGGCGCTTGGGCTGCCAAGTACAAAATCATGATATTTTAACTGCTTTGTAGATGCAATTTACAAAACTAGTCATTATTAAGCAACATTCAAACAATACTTACCATTGTAGCTACCACTCGGCGACAAGCAGGATAGTAAATCTCTATGGAAAAATATCAAAGTTATCCTGCAATCTTTTGATCTTGTAAATGTTTTCCTTTTCTATACTATGCGCTCCATTCCTTATAAAAGTGTCACAAAGTTCTTATCGTTCGCCAAGATTTTGCAACATTAAATGGTGGTTGCCTGCAAAGTAGGGTTTAAAGTTTAAAGCTGTTGTTTCTCGCCCGCCGAAAAACTTTACAGTTTGATGCTTCATGCAAGGATGTGTAGGACATATGAGAATGTAATCAATGCATATGTATGAGTGTTGTGTGCTGCATGTTGCTTGTGAGTGCACACTTATGCGCACACATATGTGCAGCAGTGCTTTATAAACTTATAAAACAGTTAAATTTAAGTGGCGAATAAAAATAAGTGTTATTGCCAAAAGCGGCAGCAACAACAACAACATGAGCATAAAATACAAAAACATCAACACCAACACCAACATGGCTACAACTATAACTTTCAAAATAACACCATTCAACGTCAACAACACCATTCACCATCCATCCCCCAACACGGCCATCATCATCATCATCACCATCGTCATTGCCATCAATGGCAACAAAAACATGATCATCAAAAACCAAAGCATCAACAAAAAATACACCTATTATGGTTGATTTTGTGCACAAACAACATGGTATGTAGAGAGAAGAACAAGCACGTTCCATTTTAAGAGTTGCCACATGAAAGAAATAACAAAGGTGTACCACCATTTTGGAACAGTCTATCAAATATTTGAGGCAACATGCAATTATTCAATGGATATTTTATAAATAATCATAATTTTAAAGATTTTCCCTCACTAAACCAACACATCGAAATATCCATTTCCGTTAGAGAACTATAAGATATAAGTCAGGATACGGACAAGTACTACAGGAAGAGAACTACACCCATAGCATATATCAAGCACGACGTTGACAAAGTGACCACATCTTCTAATATATAAAAATCAATTTGTGTTTGTTTGTATG
This sequence comes from Stomoxys calcitrans, assembly GCF_963082655.1. NCBI lineage: Eukaryota > Metazoa > Arthropoda > Insecta > Diptera > Muscidae > Stomoxys > Stomoxys calcitrans. The sequence goes on along the minus strand of NC_081555.1, from coordinate 110,409,387 downwards.
TTTGTTTGTGTATTCCTTATAGACCCAAAAAAGGCCGATTTCCATGAAATTTTCACTGATGGTGCATATCTGAAGGGGAGGCGGACCCTCCCCCTTACACTAACATTCAGAAACGCCAGATTTTGGAAATGGTTGGTTCGATTTAAGGCAAATTTTGTATACTCTCATATATTAACCTAAAAATAAAAGTTTGGCATCTAAATTTCGGATGGGGTACCTAGGGGGGCCGCCCCACTCCCAAAACCTACCAAATATATATTAAGACCAATCACGACAATATGGGATTCAAATGAAAGGTGTTTAAGATTTGAAAACGTATCTGATATCCAATTGTCGGACTAAGTGGCAATATGGGGCTTAAATAAAAACTATTTGAGTGTAGAATACGAATCTGATATCCAACTGTGGGATCAAGTATTTGGTAGGCCGTTCCTCCCCAAGAACATCCACCAAAGAGGAAAAATTTTCGACCACAGCAATATGGTGCTCAGATGATAGGTCTCCATAAAACCATCCATATAGGACGTATTTGCTGACCATTCCAATATGGGGCCATAATAAGAGGATTTCTAGAGTAGAACATGAGTCTGATATTTATCTTCGGGGTCAGGTCACTGAATGACCACCCATCCTCCAAAATACCCCCAAACCGGTCATGTTCGCCGACTTTAGAAATATGGGGCTCAAATGAAAGGTATTTGGGAGTAAACCACGAATCTTATATCAACATTAGGGACCAACTGCCTAGAACCGTCCCATCTCCATAAAAACCCCAAAATGGGACGTATTTGCTCACCATGATAATTTGAGACTTAAAGGCAGTGGAGCTCAATATTGATAGTTTTAAGGGTTCATACCCCAAACCGGACATATTTGCTAACTTTTGCTATAAGGGGTTTAAATGAAAGATATTTGAGATAAGAAAACTACTTTGAAATCCAATTTTGATCCCAATGGCAATATGGGGTTCAAAAAAAAAAAAATATATTTCAGAGTAAAGCACAATGCTGATATATTTTCATGGCTAAGTTTTTGGGGGACCCCCCACTCCCTAAAACACCCCTAAATCGGGCATATTTAACGACCACGACAATGTGGAATTAAATTGAAAGGTATTGGGGAGAAGAGTACGAAATTGATTCCCATTTTCGGAACCAATTTTCTAGGGGTCTACTCCTTCCCCACCTCAATAACATCAATTATTTACTGACCATCGCAAAAAGGGCCCAAATAAAGGTATTTTGGAGTAGAATACGAATATGATATCCTAATTTGGAACCATGTATTTGGGGCGCCGCCTCTTTCCCCTAAAAACCCCTTAAACCAATGGCTATATGGGGTTTAAATAAATGGTATTTGAGAGAAGAGCACAATGCTGATATTTCTTTCAGGGCCAAGTGTCATGACGATAAAGACTTTTAAGAACGGGGTATATCTAACACCCAAACGGAAATGACCCTAAGCCCTCTGAGCGAATTTATAGACCGATAAGGATCATATGGTTCAGATAAAGGCATTTATATTGTTATACTGTTAGTCAAGCGATATTCACATACTATTTTCGTAGCATGGTATTGCACTAAAAGCTCTTTAATTGTCGAAAATAAATATTTTCCATATAATGTAAAAGAAGGCGCAGCGGAGCGGTCCCGGTTCAGCTAGTTCGTTCATAAAAGTGAATCAGCACACAGATGTTATCAGATCAACAACAAATGTTCGTCAGCCAACAACAGTTTTTTGAATGAAACGTACACATCTGCTTACATTTTGACAATGTCTAGAGCACAGTTTTTTAAAAGTTTGCAAACATTTTTGTGTGCATGTGAGTATCGAGCAAGTGTTACAACAATTCCATTGAATGTTTACAAACGCCTTACCACATTGCACCAATGCTTTAAGATTCATTTAAACTTCAGGTTGGCATACATACATATTTTGTAGGCATGATGTTCACACGGTCGGTGCATGAAAAATAACGCACAAAATCATGCACGCTTGTTAAAAGTATTTCCAACGACGTCTTTGTGTGACAACATCGGTGAATGATTTTGCAACATCCATTTCCTATCAGTGTAGTAATTAAAAGGCAATGACATGGAAGGACTCTATGACAAAGGACCCACAAACGTACCTAAAGCAAAGTAAGTTAGGATATTATAGCAAAAGACCTGAACAAGTACCCAATCAAGGTCACCATAGGATAGTACAGGGATATCTAGAAGACCAGGATATCCAATTGTTTTGTGGAAGAAACTAAAATATGTCTTGATAATTGCCACGACAAAAACATCATCATTGTTTGTCGACTATATCCACAAATGACAGAGATAAGTTCGTGTTGCTGTCTATCGGTTCGTACTGTGTAACAGAAGTAAATTCGCAAATGCTCCCATGAAAATTCCATTAAGGAACACCTGAGGTACTTGTCATATATCATTGAGTGCGGTCCAATTTAAGTTTTAAAGTCAATGTTAAGGGACTTCTTTCTTTTTGCCGAAAGGCCGGGATACTTACATTTTGTCATTCCGTTTGTAACACATTGAAATATCTTCTTTAGATTCTACAAGTATATAAATTCTCGACCCTCGTATAATTCTAGGATAACCTAGCAAAGTCTTCTTCTTAAAATCAATAAAAACTTCTTTAAAATCAATAAGTGCCGTCCGATTAAATTTTATAGCCGAGTCACCGAGCCAACTCTTTGTGGAGAAGTTTTTACATGGCAAAGTACCTCACAAATATCGCCAGCATTATAGGGGGATAACACCGCTGAAAAATTGTCTTATCTTCCTCCCAGGATTCCAACCCAGGTGTTCAGCATCATTGGCGGACATGCTAAACTCTGTCCTACTCTAGCATTCAATTTGGCATGACAGCCATGTACAAAATTCTCCACAAAGTGGTGTTGCACTGCGTTAAGCCATTCGGACTCGGCTATAAAAAGGATATCCCTTATCATTGAGCTTAAATTTGAATCAGACAGCACTCATTTATGTGTGAGAAGTTTTCCCCAGTTCCTTAGTGAAATATTCATGGGCAAATTTGCATACTGTCAAAAAGGGCACAGGGAACCGAGTTTATCAAAAATGTTTCATATTCATTAAAAAAAAAAAACTAGTAAAAGTGTACTAAGTTCGGCCGGGCCGAATCTTATATACCCTGCACCATAGATCGCATCTGTTTAGTTCCTTTCCCGGTATCTTTTTTTAGGCAAACATATGATAAAAGAAAAAAATTGCTAAGATATTTTAGCTATATAAACTTATGGTACGATGTTCCGGACCATAATTAAACTGAATGTAGAAGTCGTTGTGTAAAATTTCGGCCAATTCGAATAAAAATTGCATCCTTTTGAGGCTCAAGAAGTAAAATAGGGAGACCGGTATATATGGGAGCTGTATCAGGCTATAGACCAATCCGGACTATAATTGACACGTATGTTGAAGGTCACGAGAGATGTCGTTGTATAAACTCTCAGCCAAATCGGATTAAAATTGCGACCTCTAGAGACTCCAGAACTCAAGATCCCAAATCGGTTTATATGGCATCTATATCAGGTTATGAACCAATTAAAACCATATTTGGCACAGCTATTGGAAGTCATAATAAAATAGGCCTTGCAAAATTTCAGCCAAATCGGATAGGAATTGCGCACTCTAGAAGCTCAAGAAATCAAGTCCCCAGAACGGTTTATATGACAGCTATATCAGGTTATGGATCAATTTGAACCATACTTGGCATAGTTGTTGGATATCATAACAAAACACGTCGTGCAAAATTTCATTCAAATTGGATAAAAATTGCGCCATCTAGTGACTCAAGAAGTCAAGATTCAAGATCGGTTTACATGACAGCTATATCAGGTTATGGACCGATATGAAACATACCTTGAACAGTTAATGGATGTCATAACAAAACACTTCGTGCAAAATTTCATTCAAATCGGATAAGTATTGCGCCCTCTAGAGGTTCAAGAAGTCAAGACCCAAGATCGGTTTATATGGCAGCTATATCAGGTCCTTGACCGATTAGAATCATACTTGGCACAGTTATTTATTCGTTTAAGAATTGCGCCCTCTAGAGGCTCAAGAAGTCACGATTCAAGATCGGTTTATATGGCAGCTATTTCAGGTTATCGAGCGATTTGAATCTTACTTAGCACAGTGGTTGGAAGTCATATCGAAACACATCGTTCAAAATTTCATTCCAATCGGATAAGAATTGCGCCCTCTAGAGGCTCAAGAAGTCGAGACCCAAGATCGGTTTATATGATAGCTATATCCGGTTATGGACCATTTTGAACCATACTTGGCACAGTTATTGGATATCATAACGAAACACGTCGTGCAAAATTTCTTTCCAATTGGATAAGAATTGCGCCCTCTAGAGGCTCAAGAAGTCAAGACCCAAGATCGGTTTATATGGCAGCTATATCAAAACATGGACCGATATGGCCCATTTACAATACCAACCGACCTACACTAATAAAATGTATTTGTGCAAAATTTCAAGTGGCTACCTTTACTCCTTCGAAAGTTAGCGTGCTGTAGACAGACAGACGGACGGACGGACATGACTATATCGACATAAAACGTCACGACGGTCAAGAGTATATATACTTTATAGGGTCTCAGACGAATATTTGGAGTAGTTACAAATAGAATGGCGAAATTAGTATACCCCCATCCTATGGTGGAGGATATAAATATCTTTTGCTTAGCAAATTTTTTAAAATTATTAAAAAAGCGGCAACCCTGCCCCCCAACCATACCTCAAACTGTTTTGCATGAACTATTTTCTTAGAATTTTTACGAATAACTCATAAATTTTTGTATAACAAAATAAACAAATATTTAAAGCTTAAGGGTGTACAGATAAAAAGTCAATATTTATCATGGAAATGCCCATATGTTTTCCATAACTGCTGCAGCATAAATATGTTAGCTTGCTCAACTCTCTCACTGTGCTCATATTAAAAATATCGCCTTAGTCTATTTTTGTGTGTATTTTTGATTGTTATTCCTTCAAAATATTTTGCCATTGCTAACCAACAAACGAAAAAGGAGTGAGCAGCACAGAACACTGGTAATGGTTTAAAATCGTTTATGGCATTATTTTGTTCGTTTTTCGAATAAATTTACCATTCGAAAGGACTTGACGAGGCAATCGTGGCACGCACATTTTTTAAATCGTTTTTACACGCAATCACCAATACCATCATTATTGCCCTCGCCCCCACCCCGTTGTCCTCGTCCACGCAGCAGCAAGCATACATTTTTGGAAGTTCCTCGGGCAGCAGTGACTATATGGGCAAAGCCAGCAGCAGCATCATCAACTGATTGTTCATTCAATGCCTGTAAAATGTTTCTAACGAAAATACACATCGCGAATCGTAAATGCAATTTTATGGAAGGAAATTTGAAAATTATTTTTATGTTCACCACCCTTTTATTAGTTTTTAAAGATTATTGTTATCGAAAGGAAGGGCAATGGCTGGTAGTAGGGGGTTGAGTTGTGGGTGCGCGGTAGTAGTGGTGCCAATGGCAACATGAGTTTTGTAGTTCAAATGTTTGTGGAGAAAAAGAGCAAATATTTAAGTTGACATCGGAGAATTCAAATTGATGTTTAGTGGGTACTTAAATGCGATCATTTAGTCGGAGGAAGCTTGGTGACATTGTTGGAGAGCTTATTGAAAAGAAAAATTGTACAGGACATAAAAAGTAAAGGATGGTTGTACAAATGGTAAGTCCCTATATTATTTGACATTCAACTGCAGCATTGCATGTGGCATCCTAATCCTAATTCAATTTCTTAAATACTCTTAAGCTCATTCCACAAATGCATTTCTAACCATTTTCCTGATAAATATAAAATAACTCGCAAAATTTGATAATCGAATTTAAAATGCTATTTGCCACCTTTTTAATGAAATTATCAATTTAAGCGTAAACCATAACATTGAAATTTAATATTGCATTGCACAAAAGTGAAAAGTGGTTTTCATCGAAATTAAAATGAAAATGCCAGCAAAGCTAAACTCTTGTGGTTAACCTCAAACAAAAATTCTATTGTATTCGATACACCCAAAAACATGCATACATCCTCGCAACAGCCTATGCAGATAGACACGCATTGTGAGAGTTTCGGTGTCTGCATTTAATGTGATGACCACAATCGCACTGACATACTACTACTCTCGCATGGCCTTGAGCTAGAAATAATTCATTTTATTATCCCTCCAATTATAATAATTATCCCACCGAAATCAGTGAAAAGGAAAAAAAATGTATTTTGAAAGCAAAATTACACAACAACTGAAAAAAAAAACAAATGTTTCAGAGCCAAAGGGCAAATGTTTTTAATAAACAAATGGCAATGATTATTTTGGGTACATGAACTTTATGCATGTTATAGAAATGTACAGGAAAACGAGTACGGGAAAGCAAAAGTCGGGCAGTGTGCACTAAGTAAAACCCTAAAACTGCACCGTAGATCAAGGTTTAACCTTTTAACCTCTACGTTACGTGGAGGCCCGTACACAAGAAAGTAGACAAGATGGAATGTCTCAACTGATACAGAAAGTATCCTTGTGATATAACAACCAAATTTTTGCCAACTGCTAGTGTCCGACGATGGTGGCAAAGAGGATACCGCAGAACCAATCCCTGATGATTTTTTAGAATGTCATGTCAAAATTAGGTCCAATTATCAGTGACCTGAAACAAGGAAAACAAGTCAATAGGGGTTAAGTTCGGCCCGGCCGAACCCGGCCACCACCTCGGGTGTATATGTAAACCACCTTTCATCATAATCCGGTGAAAATGCATAATTTATGCCCCCATAGCAGCGTTATCGAAATACGGCCCGATTTGGACCAAATTCGAAACGGACATTGAGTGGTCTAATACGTACAAGTCATTGTTCAATATTGTAGAACAAAATATTGGTCTTTTTGGTAGCCATATCCAAATAAAGACCAGTCTGAAGCATATACAACACGCATGACGAAAAGCCTAAAGTCACTGAGTCGAATTTCGGCGAAATCGGATTTTATGTGTGCCTTTTATGGGGCCAAGACTTTAAATCGAGAGATCGGTCTATATGGCAGCTATATCCAAATCTGACCCGATCAAATTTGCAGAAAGACAACGTGAGGCGTAGCACAACTCACTGTCCCAAATTTCGGCGAAATCGGACAAATAAATGCGCCTTTTATGGGCCCAAAACCTTATATTGAAGAAGAATGTTGGAGGACCTTACACGAATCACTGTCCCAAATTTCGGCGAAATCGGACAATTAATGCGCCTTATATGGGCCTAAGACCCTAAATCGAGAGATCGGTCTATATGGCAGCTGTATCCAAATCTAGACCGATCTATGCCATATTGCAGAAGGCTGTGGAGGGATCCAACACAACGCACTGTCCCAAATTTCGGCGACATGGGACAATAAATGCGCCTGTTAGGGCCCAAAACCTTATATCAAGAGATCGATCTATATACAGTTAAATCCAAATCTGGACCGATCTGAGCCAAATTGAAGAAGAATGTTGAAGGACCTAGAACAACTCACTGTCCCATATTTCGGTGAAATCGGACAATAAATGCGACTTTTATGGGCCCAAGACCCTAAATCGAGAGATCGGTCTATATGACAGCTATATCCAAATCTGGACCGATCTAGACCAAATCAAAGAAAGATGTCGAAGGGCCTAACACAACTCACTGTCCCAAATTTCGGCGAAATCTGACAATAAATGCGACTTTTATGGACCCAAGACCCAAAATCAAGAGATCGGCCTATATGGCAGCTATATCCAAATCTAGACCGATCTATGCCATATTGCAGAAGGCTGTGGAGGGCCCCAACCCAACCCAAATTTCGGCGACATGAGACAATAAAAGCGACTGTTATGGGCCCAAAACATTACATCGAGAGATCGGTCTATATGACAGCTACATTCAAATCTGGACCGATCTAGACCAAATCAAAGAAAGATGTCGAAGGGCCTAACACAACTCACTGTCCCAAATTTCGGCGAAATCTGACAATAAATGCGACTTTTATGGACCCAAGACCCAAAATCGAGAGATCGGGCTATATGGCAGCTATATCCAAATCTAGGCCGATCTATGCCATATTGCAGAAGGTTTTCGAGGGGTCTAACTCAACTCACTCTCCCAAATTTCGGCGACATCGGACAATTAATGCGCCTTTAATGGGCCCAAAACTTTAAATCGAGAGATCGGTATATATGACAGCTACATCCAAATCTAGACCGATCTAGACCAAATCAACAAAAGATGTCGAAGGGCTTTACACAACTCACTGTCCCATATTTCGGCGAAATCGGACAATAAATGCGACTTTTATGGGTCCAAGACCCTAAATTGAGAGATCCGCCTATATGGCAGCTATATCCAAATCTAGGCCGATCTATGCCATATTGCAGAAGGTTTTAGAGGGGTCTAACTCAACTCACTCTTCCAAATTTCGGCGACATCGGACAATTAATACGCCCTTAATGGGCCCAAAACTTTAAATCGAGATATCGGTCTATATGACAGCTAAATCCAAATCTGGACCGATCTAAACCAAATCAAAGAAATATGTCAAAGGGCCTAACACAACTCACTGTCCCAAATTTCAATAAAATCAGATAATAATTGTGGCTTTTATGGACCTAAGACCCTAAATCGGCGGATCGGTCTATATGGCTATATCAAGACAATGTCCGATATAGCCCATCTTCGAACCTAACCTGCTTATGAACAAAAGAAGAATCTGTGCAAAGTTTCAGCTTAAAATCTCTCTTTTTAAAGAGTGATTTCAAAAGACAGACTGGCAGAGAACGGACATGTCTCGATCGTCTTCGATTTTTACGCTGATCAAGAATATATATATATATATACTTAATAGGGTCGGAAATGGATATTTCGATGTGTTGCAAACGGAATGACAAAATAAATATAACTCCATCCTACGGTGGTGGGTATAACAAGACAGCAAGAACCGATGGGTTGCCCGCTGAACTATTTAAAACTTGCCATCTCAATATTTCTGTATGAACGCATACCCGATGATTGATTTTTTTGAGGTTAGGATTTTCATGCATTAGTATTTGACAGATCACGTGGGATTTCAGACATGGTGTCAAAGAGAAAGATGCTCAGTATGCTTTGACATTTCATCATGAATAGACTTACTAACGAGCAACGCTTGCAAATCATTGAATTTTATTACCAAAATCAGTGTTCGGTTCGAAATGTGTTCAAATTTTGACAAATTTTGTTCTGGTTGAATGGCTACGTAAATAAGCAAAATTGCCGCATTTGGAGTGAAGAGCAACCAGAAGCCGTTCAAGAACTGCCCATGCATCCCGAAAAATGCACTGTTTGGTGTGGTTTATACGCTGGTGGAATCATTGGACCGTATTTTTTCAAAGATGCTGTTGGACGCAACGTTACGGTGAATGAACACATTTCGAACCGAACACTGATTTTGGTAATAAAATTCAATGATTTGCAAGCGTTGCTCGATAGTAAGTTTATTCATGAAGAAATGTCAAAGCATACTGAGCATCTTTCTCTTTGACACCATGTCTGAAATCCCACGTGATCTGTCAAATACTAATGCATGAAAATCCTAACCTCAAAAAAATCACCCTTTATGTCCAGCACACAAGAAAGGAGACTAGACGGAATGTTCCAACTACAGAGGAGTAAGACTCCTCCCCAGTGCACACAAGATACTCTTGAGCGTACTGTGTGAAAAATTAAAACCTAAAGTCAATGAGATAATTCGGCCCTATCAATGCGGCTTTAGACCTGGTAAATCCACCCTATACCAGATATTCACACTGCGCCAAATCCTGGAAAAGACCCGAGAAGGACAAATTAACACCTACCATCTCTTTGTTGACTACAAAGCCACCATCGGTTTGATGTTTACTTCTGTGGCAGAATTTCCGGACTTCATTCTGACTCGTGTACATCTCATTTCGCTCTCACTCACGTCTTCCCATTTCCTTTTTATTTCTGCGGAATGGACGTTTCTCCTCTTTCCTTTTCTCCCTATACCTCTCCTTTATCTGGCGCGTTGCTAATGATTGCAGGGTTGCTCTATATGCCGCATTATTGGCTTCGGTAGCATCTAGACACTCTTGGTCGTAGCATGGTTTTTTTGGAGCAGGCTTTCGGTACCCAAGTACGGATTTCGCGGCATTTTCCATGGAGTGGGCAATAGTTTGCCACTGCGCCATTATATCATGGGAACAAGGAGTGCTTTCAGCAAGCAGTTGGGCCAGTCGAGTGGAGTATGCCGCTACTATTTGTTGTGTTTGCAGCTTTTCAATGTCCAGCTTCCGTGCAGTGTCAAATCGTATTTTCCTCGCCATGTTCAAACGGGTGCGAACCTTTGCTGCAACAAGGTAATGATCGGAATCTATATTCGCTACAAGGATCGATAGTACATCTAACACGCTGGATGAATGCATTCCATCTATCACAACGTGATCAATTTGGTTAATCGTGTTTTGATCGGTAGACAGTCATGTGGCTTTGTGAATATTTTTATGTTGAAATCTGGTGCTGCTAACTTCCATGTTTTTTGCCGCGGCGAAATCTATTAGCCTCAACCCATTATCGGATGTCATCTCATGGAGGGTAAACTTTCCCACTGTTGGACCAAAGCTGTCTTCCTTCCACATCTTGGCATTAAAATCTCCCAGAACGATTTTAATATCATGGGCGGGGCAGCAGGCATATTCTCTCTCTAGGCGCTCGTAGAAAATATCCTTGGTCTGTTCATCCTTGTCTTTCGTCGGAGAAGCCTTCTCCAAGAAGAATTTGGCTATTATGGGGATTGTAAAGCATTTGGGTTGCGCAAAGTGCTGTCGAAGGATCCAAACCCACCTAGCTCTTTGTGGAGGGAGGATGGGACTTACACCGCGAGTGGTCAGAAGACGGTAAAACTTATGATGGAGACGCATTTCCCGGGCGGCCAAGAAGAGATCGTTGGTCTAGATATCGCAATGCACACGCGGCCTTGGCGGATGACCACATCAGGGACATCGTTGACGAGAAGAAGATAGTGTGGATAGTTCGCATTTAAGTCGGACGGACCTGATGGTATTATGTCAGCACTGCTGTAGAAGCCCCTTAGAGTTAACCTGCCCCGTCTAGCACGGATTTGTGATTCTGTGAAACCTCGTGATAACTGAAATCCTGTTGTATCCCGACGGGTATGGCACGAAGATAATCGCTTATGCGGATTACCTTGGCGGATGACCTCATCAGGGACATCGTTGACGAGAAGAAGAAAGTGTGGGCAGTCCGAACTTTCAGCCCATTTAAGTCGGACGAACCTGATGGTATTATGCCAGCACTGCTGTAGAAGCCCCATACAGTTAACCTGCCCCGTCTAGAACGGATTTGTGATTCTGTGAAACCTCGTGATGAATGAAATCCTGTTGGATTTTGGCGGGGATGGAATGAAGATAATCGCTTATGCGGACAACGTAGTGTTGCTGGTCCAATGCAGGTTTCTGTCGACGATCGGCGAGGTAAGAAAGTGTTACTGAGGAGATGGGTTGGAGGGGCTATCAGAAATGGATTGATTACGTATCAACCCAAGAAAGGCGGATCTGGTGCTCTTCACGCGTAGATACAAGATACCGGAGTTCGGACTCCCGGACGGATATCACCCTGCAGCTGTCAAGACAGGCCAGGTACCTTGACATAGTCCTCGGGCCCGTATTCCCCTTCCCACTCTGGCGACGTCTCTGGCTCCCTTATAAACCAATCGGCCGATTTGACTTCTTGGGCTTCTGAAAGGAGCAATTATTAGCACGCTTTTACTGGTTTTTATATACTTTTCCTGTCATTCATAGGCTCTTTATTCAACAGTATGTGGCAGCAAGCAAAGTTTTTTAAGACCATTTCATGTTTTTTTTTGCTTCGTAACTTGCAGCACCTGAGCACTTAAACTAACTTCATTTCACAATATGGATATCCTTTTGCATGTGGCAACTTTAACTCTTCCTGTGTCATGTTTACGTTTCGTTTCCTAGCCTACATTAAAAAACATTGACTCAATGTTTATTAGTTTTTATTTGGTTTGTTTTCACAATTTTATAGCTGTATGCTGATTCAGAGCACTTGGGGATTTATTTCAGAAGCCATGGCAACGAGGCATAGTTCATAGCATCCTTATTTTTAATTAGGGCCAATGTAATTACACACACCCTACTCTTAATGGAATAACAAAGTAAACATTTCCTTCATGCTATGGCAGATGCTGCTCGCTCTTGTATAGAGGGGAAGGAGGTGGAGGCAGTGTCCACCATCAAAATTCCCTCCCTCATCAAAATTCCCTACATTTCCATATACAGAGGAATGGACTATGGCTGATGTTAAAATAATAGTCTTTTTATTACGACTACAAACACAATTTCACTAATGTTTGTTGTTATTGGTGCGACTTATGATGTGATGATTTTCATTTTGGGTAAATGGGTAAGGACCACAGCCATTCAAATTCACAGGAATCTCTGTAAGAGGGTTAGTGTGTGTGGTGGGTGTGTAGTGCATAGCATACCAAGCAACTACTACTAAACACACTTCATTATGAGGTACAATAAAAACAACAAATAAAGTTCCACATACAATAGGTGAACACTCAAAGAAATGGAATGGTAGATGCAGGAAGTAAATTGAAACTCTGTAGAGTACGAAAAACAAGTAAAAGCGTGCTAAGTTGGGCCGGACCGAATCTTAAGAACCCACCACCATGGATTCTGCTAAAACTTTATACGAAACTAGCCAAACCGGGCCCGTTCCACTGCGCCTTCTATAACTCTCTAATATCTTCGAATTAGAATCCTGGCGAGAACATCGGACAAAGCCGTGTTTATCCCTCACCTCAGACTTTTCGACTCAAATATAAATATCAAATTCGTGCTGCACTCCAAATCCCTTTAATTTGAGCCCCATATTGCCATGACCGGTAAATATGAACCGCTTGGAGGTTGTTTTGGAGTTAAGGAGGCCACCGACACTTTGCACTGAAATTAGATATCAAATTCGTACTTCATTGCCAACTTAAATGAAGTTCACTTTAGGGGGTGCTTTAGGGCGTACCTCAAAACACTTGGCAACAAAATTGGATATCAAATTCGTTTTCTACTCTCAAAAACATTTTCATTTGAGTCCCATATTGTCAAATAACCCATTTGACGTATTTTTAGGAGGAAAAGCGCCACCTAGACTTGAACTCAAATTTTAATGTCATATTAGTAATCTACTCCCGAATACCTTTTATTTGAGTCCCATACAGCCATCGTCGGCTAATATGCCCATTTAAGGCTATTTGGGATTGGGCGACCTTCCATTACTTGGACCTAATGTTTTATGCCATATTTGTAATCTACTACCTAATAATTTTCATTTGAGTCCCATATTGAAATGAACTTCGAATATATCTGTTTAGAGGAGTTTTGGGGTTGATGGGACCCGCTGGGTACTTGGACCCAAATTTTAATACCATTTCCGTTTTATGGTCTTCAATACTTTTCATTTGATACTCTTATTGTGCTGGGACAACTTTCGGATATGGGTGGCATTTTCGGCTCCACCCGATATCTAACAATATTATAGCCTATATTTCCTTCCAGACAAACGTACACAATCTATGAAAGTTTTAAGAAAATCGGTTCGGCCAAGCATCATATAGTCATAATGGGTCCATAGGAATTTTTGAGGGGTGGCGTGACCCAAAATACTTCGATCTGATTTTGTATGCCAGATTCGAAATCTACTCCCGAATACCTTGCAATTGAGCCCAATATTGAAATGAACGTCCAATATGTCAGTTTGGGGGAGTTTTAGGGTTGAAGGGCCCGCTGGGTACCTGGACCCAAATTTTTATACCATATTCATTTTCTGGTCTCCAATGCCTTTCATTTGATATTCTTATTGTGCCCATCGGACCACTTTCGGATATGTGTGGCGTTTTTGGGGTATGGGGCAGGGTCCGCCTCCACCCGATATCTAAAAATTATATAGCCTATGTTTCCTTCCAGACAAACGTACAAAATCTTTGAAAGTTTTAAGAAAATCGGTACGGCCAAGCATCATATAGTCATAATGGGTCTATAGGAATTTTTGAGGGGTGGCGTGACCCAAAATACTTCGATCTGATTTTGTATGCCAGATTCGAAATCTACTCCCGAATACCTTGCAATTGAGCCCAATATTGAAATGAACGTCCAATATGTCTGTTTGGGGGAGTTTTAGGGTTGAAGGGCCCGCTGGGTACCTGGACCCAAATTTTTATACCATATTCATTTTCTGGTCTCCAATGCCTTTCATTTGATATTCTTATTGTGCCCATCGGACCACTTTCGGATATGTGTGGCGTTTTTGGGGTATGGGGCAGGGTCCGCCTCCACCCGATATCTAAAAATTATATAGCCTATGTTTCCTTACAGACAAACGTACACAATCAATGAACATTTTAAGAATATCGGTTCAGACAAGTATCATGTAGTCATAATGGTTCTATTGGCGTTTTTGAGCGGTGGCGTGACCCCCTATACTTCGATCTGATTTTGTATGCCAGATCCGAAATCTACTCCCGAATACCTTTCATTAGAGCCCCATATTGAAATGAACGTCCAATATGTCTGTTTGGTGGAGTTTTGGGGTTGGGCGGCCCCATGGGTACCTAGACACAAATTTTAATACCATATTCGTATTTTACTCTCCAATAGCTTTCATTTGATACCTATATTGTCCCGATCGGTCCACTTTTGATTTTGGGTTGTGTTTTTGTCATAAGGGGGATGGTCCGAACCCCTGCCGATAGTGAAAAATTGCGAAAGTTTCGAGAAATTCGGTTCTGCCGTTTTTCAGTCTATACGGAACAAACAAACCGAGTGCCATACATATATCCGTGATTGGCAAATGTGACCATTTTATGCGTTTTTGTAGGGGTTGGGTGGCCCCCTCTACTTCGACATGAATTTGTATGTCAGATTTGTTATCTACTACCGCAAACTTTTCATTTCATACCCATATTGTCCTTATCGGTCCCCTTTTGATTTTGGCTGGTGTTTTTTGGGGTAACGGTGGAGGGTCCGCCCCCTTCCGTTATCAATAGATTATAAAGCCTATTCCTACTTCCTGACCGTTTTCGTAATCCACTCCCGAATACCTTTCATTTAAGTCCCATATTGTCATGATTGTCAAATAAAACTTTTTTAAGGGGTTTTGGAGCAGAGGTGGCCTCAGTTACTTGGACGGTACTTTTATTATGAAATTCCTACTCTACTCTTGAATACCTTTCATTTGAATCCCATATTGTCCCGATCGGTCTACTTTTATTTTTGGGCGGTACTTTTGGGGTAAGGGGGAGGGTCCTATCCCTCCCTAGGGAGGGGGAGCCTATGTTTCCTTCCAGACCAACACACACAATTTGTGAAAATTTCAAGCTAATCGGTTCAGCCGTTTTTGAGTCTATTTGGAACAAACAAACAAACCAATTTGACCGATTTGGACCGTACTTGGCGCAGTTGATGGATGTTATAACCGAACACTATGTGCAAAGGGCTCAAGAAGTCAAATCGGGAGACCGGTTTATATAGGAGCTATATCAGGTTATAGACCGATTTAATCCGTACTCGATACAGCTGTTGAAAGTTATAGCAGAACACTGCGTGCAGCCAAATCGGACCAAAATTGCGCCTTCCATTGGCTCAAGAAGTCAAATGGAGATCGGTTTATATGGGAGCTACATTAGGTTATAGACCGATTTCGACCGTACTAGACACAATTTTTGGAATTCATAACAGAATACCGCATGCAAAATTTCAGCCAAATGGGACAAAAATTGTGGCTTCCAGGGGCTCAAGAAGTCAAATCGGGGATCGGTGTATATGGGAGTTATATCTGAATCTGAACCGATATGGCCCTTTTGCAATCTCAAATGACCCACATCAATTTTAAGTATCTGTGCAAAATTTCAAGCGGCTAGATGTTTGCGTTCGATCGCTATCGTGATTTCGACAGACGGACGGACGGACGGACGGACATGGCTACTTCAAATTAGAACGTCGAGACGATCAAGAATATATATACTTCATGGGGTCCTAGACGAATATTTAGACGGTATTACAAACGGAATGACTAGATTAGTATACCCCCATCCTATGGTAGTGGGTATAAAAAACAAATGGAAATTTCTTTAATTCTCGAAAGAAATTTTTTAGTTTATAACAGGCGTGCCAATACCAAGGGATTAACTCCAACTTGGAACTGTTTTCGCATTACTTCGAGGTAGACTCCATATCTGTTGATTATTACAGAGTAATTGAATTGAAATGTTTGCTAGAAAATGTCTTCGTAAAATCTATCTCTGGTAGCTGATTTAATACTTAGCTCCGATAATCGCTGATTCCATTCTCATCTGCGGGTTTTGCTTGTTGCTCTATGATATGTCATTTTAGGACATAAATGAGGTTAGGTTAAGATAGGTTAAACAAAGGGTGCAGATATTAATCCGCACCATGCCACTATGGACATACACCTAAGCCAGTAATCGGCTTGTTGTCCGCTCTAAAAACTATAAAGTAATCTCTAAAATGAAAATATTAAGTTAGGAATTCCGATCTACTTACAAATTCCTTCATTGTTTTCAATACCACTCCACTAAGTTGGTTCATGTCTGGTACTGTGTCTCCACCTATATGCCAGCATCTGGTAGACGCGAAAGCCGGGCAATGACAAAGGAAATGCTCCAATGTCTCATCATCTTCCCCGCATGCCGTATGCAAGCTATCACTTGCCGCACCGATTTTACATAAGTGCGCTCGTAGTCCTAGGTGTCCTGTCCCAATAGCTATGCTGACCTCCTTCTTGCTTCCTTTTAGTAATAGCCTCGCCTTCTCACAATCTGGATCCCCAAATACGATTTTCGCCATTCTACCGAACGTTTCGATGTTCCACAATATTGGATGTGCATTTGTCGCCCACTCCCTTAACTCGAACTGCGTCAACCCGAAAGGCTTCGGGTAGACCAAGTTTATTGACGGCAGTCCTCTGGCCTTACTTCGTTATGGCCAGTATCAAAACGACGCGGATTTTGCCATCCTCAGAGAAGGCGTTAATCTCCTTCTTACACTGCAAGACTGTTCGTGACCTTACCGTCCTGGTTGTTATTGCCCTTATGGCAATTATACTGTCGGTAAATATGTTCACACTCGACGTCCTCGCGTTAGCACCACACCACATAACGCATTCCGTGATCGCCCGAATCTCCGCCTACAGGACCGTATTATGGTCAGGCAGTCTAAAACAGATCTCAGTCCCTGTGTTCTCAATGCAAACCCCCAGGCCCACTTTGTCCCCTAGCTCTGATCCACCCGTGTAACATGATCTTCCAGATGGCAATACTAGGGTTCCGTCAAACCAAGACTGTGCCGATGGCAGCAGTGCCTCGCACTCGATTTCAAGGTTCATCTCAGGTATCCGATCGGAAACCATTCCCTTCCTTCCAGGTTTCCTATCGTCGCCTCGATTATACCGCGATCCATTCTCCCATCGCCTTAAGTCTAATAGCCGTAGTGCCTGCCTCACACTTAATCTGTATGTCAATGGGTCGGATATCTTAAATAGTCTCAAGTGCCCTAGTGGGCGTGTTCCTCATCGCTCCGCCTATGCCAAGACAACATGTTCTCTGAACCTGTTGTATGGTCCTTATGTTGAACTGGAAGTTGTTAATTTTATGTTTTTTTTTTTCAGTGTCTTAACTTCAAGTGAAGTACCTACATTCGTTGTAGTTTAGCTACTTAGTTTGTCTTTCTGATGTAGTGAAAACAACATTTTTGGGCAGATGAGGTAGTATCCTCCCCTTCATAAACTCCTTCCGCAGCAGCAGCTGTTACCACATATTTCGTACAAGAGATACATGAGTGTAGTCTATTACTTGCACCACATCTATAAAATTATAATCAACATAATAAACAGCACACACCATTTTGCGCAATATTCTAACCTATGATGTGGTTTAAGTCGACACTTGCGGTTGCAGATGCGTGAAAGCAAGAAAGAAGACACAAGGTAAGGCATTGAAAAAGTCAAAAATTGAGTAAACCTCAAGTTTAAATGGATGCTGTCACTATTATACGAAATTTGATAATGTTTGGTGGGGCCGAATCTTTCATACTATCTCAATAAATAAACGATTCCTTTCTAGAGGCAAAAACTGATTGGAGGTCATAAAATAGAAAAATTATCAAAACTTCCTTAAAAATTTTGTCAAACTGTAAAGGAATTGCTGCTCCTAGGCAATGGAGGCCACCGTAGCGCAGAGGTTAGCATGTCCACCTATGACGCTGAACGCCTGGGCTCGAATAGAACAAAGAAGTGTCGCACTGCCGCACCCCGTTCCGAGTCGGCTGTAAAAAGAAGGCCCCTTATCATTGAGCTTAAAAAAAAACTTGAGTCGGACAGCACTCATTGATATGGGAGAAGTTTGCCCCTGGAATGGAATGTCCATTGGCAAATTTGCAATTTGCAGGGAATCAAGAACTCAAATCAGCATGCCAGTTTTAATGGAATCGATATCGATGGCTATGTCAGGCTTAAGTGGCAATCTGCCATCACACTCACTTAGACGTTTTTGTCCATTGTAATACCACAGAAACATTAGAGGGAAGATGTAGTTCGTACCGTTCAACCATCCAGGTCGATTTAAAAACACTAACAAATTGCAAATGTTCACATCCGTTAAATCGGACAGGTTCTCAAAGAAATGAGAACATAAAGTGGAACTCCTTCTGACTGCCAGTGCGGGGCACATTAAGCAGATTGTCTATAGTATCTTCTTCCTCGGCGCCCTCACAGCTACTGCAAAAATCGTTTCTAGCATCTTTCTGTTTGTCCGATTAGACAGTGACCTGCCATGGCGGACAAAATTAGTGAGACGGGAGATCGGTCTATATGGGAGCTATATCCAAATATGGTCCGATCTGAACACCATTTAACAGGAATGGGTAGGGGTCTCACAATACTCACTGTGCCAAATTTCATCGAAATCGGATGAAAAATGTTTCTTTCATAGGCTCAATACTCTATATGGGGATATAGGTCTATATGGCAGCTATATACAATTTTGGTCCGATCTGGACCAAATTTAATCGAAATCGGGTAATTAATTGATCTCTTATGGCCTTAATACCCTATATGGGGCGATCGGTCTATATGGCTGCTATATATAAATATGGACCGATCTGGACCACACCTCACAGCAATGGGTAGGGCTCTGCCAAAACTCACTGCGCCAAATTTCATCGAAATCTGATAAAAGATGTGCAGTTTATTGCCTCAAGACTTTAAGTCGGGAGGTCGGTATATATAGCGGATATATATAACTATAGACCAATTTTATATGATCAAAAGATTTAATTCAACAAAATTGTTTGCAAAATGTTAAATAAAGCTAAGATATCGGCAAAATTATAAATATTCAGCTTTGGGTTATATATGGGTAAATACCCGGGTATTTACCCAATTTACCGAGTAAATACCTTTTGGGTATTTCCCATCGCTCATCTCTATGCATGTGGCATTATCCATTAGCCATTCCACCACTTCCTCAATTTCAAGTATCTTCACTTGGAAAAAACCAACCGTAGTCGGGTAATCTTCTCGATATGACCAGTCCTAGTTCATCAGAGTATACACAAAAGCCCACCTTGTCGTCTAGCCTGGAACCATCCATATCTAAGTGTATGCAACTCCTATTACCAATAGGTTCTATCAGGAATAGTAGTACCGTACTTTTTATCGAAAAAGGGTTCAGACAATATTTAATCCACATTAACAGGAACATCGAGCGTTATATAAAAGGTAACACTGTTTCCATAGCCGCCGCATGGCCAAAGAGAAAATCACTCAGCCTCACAGCAGTTATGGCAGCAAATTTTCTAGCTAAAATGTTTGATGACATTAGGTGTAGCCTTAAATTCAGTGTATCAGCTGGTGTTGTCCTCAGTGTGGCTGTTATGCACAAACATGCCATCCTTTGGATCCGTCTGAGTATTGTACAGTAGGTGGAAAGTACCAAATGGTACCGATATTGGTACCAAAATGTACGACGTGTAAAAAGATCATAGTCACCCAACATATCTTTCCTAGTATTGTACAGTAGGTGGACTTTTGAAGCGCTGTCCAACAGACCGTTACGCCATATAGCATTATAGGTCCGACAAATGCAATATATACCCAATACATGTCACGCACGTTAAACGCCCATTTTATGCCAATGACTCTCTTGCAATTGTAAAGAACAAGAACTGCCATGCATGTCATTTCAGTAAAGGGAACATTCTCTTCGCAATAGTCACGTCATTATCATACGCGTCCAGTTTTATAATTTTTTCTTCCGGAGACAATAATTAATATATTGTAAATGGCTATATTCCAAAGTAGAGGAGACAGTTCACCTGCTTCAGGTGTTTCTCAGCTGACCCATCTTTTTCGATCCACAGACCCCAAGCCTGCCATAATGCATCTTTTAGTAGGTTAGGTAAGGTTGAAAAGAGGGTGCGGATTTTAATCTGCCCCATGCCACTATGGACATACACCTTAGCCAGTAAACTGCTCGTTGTGACCTCTAAAAACTAAAAAGTAGCCTCGAAAAAGAAAATCTGAAGTTAGAAATTTCGTGCTACTAACGAAATCCATAATTGTTGTGGTATAGAATACCACTCCCCTTAGTTGGTTCATGTCTGGTATTGCGTCCCCACCTAAGTATCGGTGTCCTTTAGCCACGAAAGCCGGCCAATGACATAGGAAATGCTCCAATGTCTCATCATCTTCCCCACATGCCCTGGTATTTATTGTTCTAATGGCAATTTTACTGTCCATAAAGATGTTCACACTGGACGTCCTTGCGTTAGCCCCTTGCCTCATCTTGCCTCAGTTATTAATAAACTTTCTTATGGTCGAGTTGATGCCTAGAAACTCCAACTACTTCATGTTTGGTTCGGTTTTACATTACTGAAAGGACCTTCAATGTCATGATATGCTACCATTGTATATTCCTGTGAAGTTGAATAAGTTTATGAATTGATGTAATATTTGATATGCTTAATTTTCCATGTTCTAATTTTATTTTATTTTTTCTCCTTTTTAGGTAAGTGTACAAAATTTGTTACAAATGGTGAAATGTTGTGTAAGTGATTGATGATTTTGTTGGTAAGTTTATTTAATGGTGATTTCGATTCTGAAAATAAATGTTACACTAATGTTGCACTTATAAGGGACAACAGTTTGCAAATGTTGCCCCAACGCTCTCATAGTATTAAACTTTTTGCATTTTCAATCGAAATTTGGCACGTAGGATTTTTCTGTGACTCTTCACACTTCTTAGAAATTCGTTTGTATTTAGATATGAATCCCATATATATATATATATAAACTAGCATCCTGGCGGTCCGCTTCGCTACCCCCATTTTTGATATCTTCTCTTTAGTGTAGGACTTCCAAAAGCCTAGGTAGGCACTCAGTTTATAAGATTATGAAGTTTTGTAATAATGCATATAAAATTTCCGAAATCGGTCCCCTTCTGTAAAGAAAGAACCAAATAGTACCAAGAATAACAATACATCGGAAAAATCATTAAGTCGCCCAATATATTTTCTCAATGTAATAATGAATCTCAATTGCGAGCGCTTTAGCTCAATTCGTAACGAGTGTACCATTTTGTACGCTTTAGTACCTAAATGTACGACTTTGAATAACCTTCTGGTAACCCAAAGTTTAAAGTCAAGGTGTACTTGTATCCCAATTCTGAGAGCTTTAGCTCACTCTGCTAAGAAAGTACCATGTACGCTTGAGTATAAACAAGTAAAAGCGTGCTAAGTTCGGCCGGGCCGAATCTTATATACCCTCCACCATGGATCGCATTTGTCGAGTTCTTTTCCCGGCATCTCTTCTTAGGCAAAACAAGTAAAAGCGTGCTAAGTTCGGCCGGGCCGAATCTTATATACCCTCCACCATGGATCGCATTTGTCGAGTTCTTTTCCCGGCATCTCTTCTTAGGCAAAAAAGGATATAAGAAAAGGGTTGCTCTGCTATTAAAACGATATAAAGATATGGTCCGGTTCGGGCCACAATTAAATCATATGTTGGAGACCTGTGTAAAATGTCAGCCAATTCGAATAAGAATTGCGCCCTTTGTGGGCTCAAGAATAAAATAGAGAGATCGATTTATATGGGAGCTGTATCGGCCTATAGACCAATTCAGACCATAATAAACACGTATGTTAATGGTCATGAGAGAATCCGTCGTACAAAATTTCAGGCAAATCGGATAATAATTGCGACCTCTAGAGGCTCAAGAAGTCAAGATCCCAGATCGGTTTATATGGCAGCTATATCAGGTTATGAACCGACTTGTACTATATTTGACATAGTTGTTGAAAGTAACAATAAAAAACGTCTTGCGAAATTTGAGCCAAATCGGATAGAAATTGAGCCCTCTAGAAGCTCAAGAAGTCAAGTCCCCAGATCTGTTTATATGACAGCTATATAAGGTTATGGACCGATTTGAACCATACTTGGCACAGTTGTTGGATATCATAACAAAACACGTCGTGCAAAATTTCATTCCAATCGGATAAGAATTGCGCACTCTAGAGGCTCAAGAAGTCAAGACCCAAGATCGGTTTATATGGCAGCTATATCAGGTTATGGACCGATTTGAACCATACTTGACACAGTTGTTGGATATCATAACAAAACACGTCGTGCAAAATTTCATTCCAATCGGATAAGAATTGCGCACTCTAGAGGCTCAAGAAGTCAAGACCCAAGATCGGTTTATATGGCAGCTATATCAGGTTATGGACCGATTTGAACCATACTTGGCACAGTTGTTGGATATCATAACAAAACACGTCGTGCAAAATTTCATTCCAATCGGATAGAAATTGAGCCCTCTAGAAGCTCAAGAAGTCAAGTCCCCAGATCTGTTTATATGACAGCTATATAAGGTTATGGACCGATTTGAACCATACTTGGCACAGTTGTTGGATATCATAACAAAACACGTTGTGCAAAATTTCATTCCAATCGGATAAGAATTGCGCACTCTAGAGGCTCAAGAAGTCAAGACCCAAGATCGGTTTATATGGCAGCTATATCAGGTTATTCACCGATTTGAACCACACTTGGCACAGTTGTTGGATGTCATAACAAAACACGTCGTGCGAAATTTCATTCCAATCGGATAAGAATTGCGCACTCTAGAGGCTCAAGAAGTCAAGACCCAAGATCGGTTTATATGGCAGCTATATCAGGTTATGGACCGATTTGAACCATACTTATCACAGTTGTTGGATGTCATAACAAAACACGTCGTGCAAAATTTCATCCCAATCGGATAAGAATTGCGCACTCTAGAGGCTCAAGAAGTCAAGACCCAAGATCGGTTTATATGGCAGCTATATCAAAACATGGACCGATATGGCCCATTTACAATACCAACCGACCTACACTAATAAGAAGTATTTGTGCAAAATTTCAAGCGGCTAGTTTTACTCCTTCGGAAGTTAGCGTGCTTTCGACAGACAGACGGACGGACGGACGGACGGACGGACGGACGGACAGACGGACGGACATGGCTAGATCGACATAAAATTTCACGACGATCAAGAATATATATACTTTATGGGGTCTCAGACGAATATTTCGAGTAGTTACAAACAGAATGACGAAATTAGTATACCCCCCATCTTATGGTGGAGGGTATAAAAATACATTCTAGTTGCCGAATTTACCAATTACACCACAATAAGTAAGTTTTCTTCCGCATGTCGAATTTTTGTCAAGACTGCGATAATGTTCGTCAAATTGCTTAATTTTAGCAGTCCCCTTTCGCTATTGGCAAAGATAAGTTATTTACTACTATTTTGCACTTTTTGGTACCACAATGTATGAATTTTGATAGATCATTTTGTCTCCCATTAACTATTTCCTTCTTGTACCTACATCCCAAATTTAAGACCTCTAGCTCCATCTGCAAAGGAAATACCAAATCGTACCAGTTTTGGTACTAAAATGTACAAATTTTTAATAGATAATTTAGTCACCTATCATATTTTAGACCTCTAGTTTCAACTATTAAGACAAATACAAATGGTACCAATTTTGGTTCCAAAATGTGCGAGTGGTGAATTATTTATTTATTTCTTACCCACATGCCAAATTTCAGACCTCAAATTCCATCTGAATAGAAAGTACAAAATGGTACCAATGTACGAATTTTGCATAGATCATTTAGTCATCTGTCATTTATTTCTTAGTTGCACCTGCATCCCAAATTTCGGACCTCTAGCTCCATCTGACCAGAAAGTAACAAATGGTACGAATTTTTAGTAGAACATTTAGTCATCTATCATATATTACTTAGGTGTACCTACATGCCAAATTCCATACCTCAAGATCCATCTGATCAGAAAGTACAAATCTGTACCAATTTTGATACCAAAATATAAAATTTTGAATAGATCATTTAGTCATCCATCATTTATTTCTTAGTTGTACCTACATACCAAATTTCGGCCCTCTAGCTCCATCTACAAAGAAGTACAAAATAGTACCAATTTCCGTACCAAAATGTTACAATTTTGAAAAAATCATTAAGTCGGGCATCATATACTTCTAAGTTTTACCTACATCCCAAATATCAGCCTACTTGTTCCATCTGCATAGAAAGTACCAAATGGTACCGATATTGGTACCAAAATGTACGAAGCGTAAAAAGTTCATAGTCAACCAACATATCTTTCCTAGTGGTACCTGCATGCCAAATTTCAGACCTCTAGCTCCATCTGTAAAGAAAGTACTAAATGGTACCAATTTTGGTACCAAAATTTACATAGTTTTAATAGGTCATTTAGTCACCCATCATATATTTTCTAGGTACCAATTTAGGTATCAAAATGTGCGAATTGTGTATAGGTTATTTGGTCACCCATCATATATTTCCTAGTTGTACTTGCATGCCAAATTTCAGAACTGTAGCTCCATCTGCAATGAAAGTACTAAATGGTACCAATTGATTTTTTAAAAAATACCGTTACCAGTACTATTTTGTCTTTTTTTACTTTTAACCCTCATTCATTTGCACCAGATGTCTTTTAAGACAAATTTCAAGATTCCAGCTCTATCCATCCGTCCTGTACAAAGTTCACCCATTTCGTACCTTTTTGGTACTTTTTTGTATTGTACCTAAATGTAAAAATTTCCAAAAAGTCTTATAGTCACCCATTTATGGTTGCCAAAGTGTACCTAAGTTCCAAAATTCAGAGCTCTAGATTAATTTACAAAGAAAGTACTAAACAGTACCAATTGCGGTACTCAACGTATTATTTCTCGTACTTCCGGTACGATTTTCCAAATTTTGCGGTCAAAATTAGTTTAGATTTAGACATAGCTACCATTTATAGAGTTATACTTCAATTATATGCTCATTTGTTATCCGATTCACTTGTAGGTATGATTTTTTATGGCGCTCGACATTACTGGTGAATTTCGGTTAAAATCAGTTCCGATATAGGTGTAGTTCTCTTATATATTTCAGGCCCTTTTTTCACTTCTAGAGCCACTGCAAGCTCATTTATTTACCAATCCTCCCAACATTTTGCACAACTCTTTTCTTGACGATTCGAGTGAATCGGCTTACCAATGACCAAATTATAGCAACATTATTCCTAATCGGACGAACATATATAATGGAGCTTGATCCAAATCTGAACCGACTTTTTCCAATTTCAATAGGCTTCGTCTCTAGGCAAAAAAAAAAAAATGCTGTGCCATATTTGAAGTCATTGGGATGAAAATTGCGACCTGTTCTTTGTATACAAATTGACATGGACAGACAGTGGACAGTATCAGAAAGCGATTACGAGTCTTTTGGTGTACTTCTCAATCTATTTAGCTCTCTTCCTTCTGGGTGTTAGAAACAAATGCACAAAGTTATAACAACCTGTATCACAATAGTGGTGTAGGGTATAAAAATATCCACATATTAAATGCAAGAAGATATGCCTGTTGGCGAAAAACTTCCATCCAAACAAGTCTGAGTAATAACGACTGTTCCGAACCGAATCTATCACCGAGGGATGGCAAATAATCCATGGCCTATGTTGCTAAAAACCTGCATTGCATATTTAGCATGTTTTAATTCCCATCATTTTTCAAAAGTAAATTTTGACAAAAGTCAAAGTGCTTAATGACTTTCAAGTTAAAAATGACGGGCAATTTAATTATTTTAATCCAAATAAAACCACTGTCGTATAATAAATCGACCCCAAACAAGAGAAAAACGTCATGCCACTTATTTTCGCAAATCCTTTTGAAATTATCCAGATTTTTTTTTTTTTTGTTTACTTTAGACACTTACAAGTGGTTGCCAACCGTACTGCCTATGAGCATTATTTTTCTGGAAGTCATCATCAAGTGTTGGTTTGCTCATTTTGGCAATGGAATTAAATCACTCCAATGCGCTGTATAACTTTTAGGCCAAATTACGTTGATGACGACAAAGGCAGTGCTGGTAATGGTGAGGATGATGATGATGGTATTATTTTCGTTGTGATTTCCATAAACACACAAAATATCCGTCTGTCAGCTTGTCAGAAAGCGTTGGCGAGAACGATACATATTTTCAATTTACCTTAAACTTTTCACCGGAGGGAAGAAACCACTTGGCCGGGCTGCCTACCACACAGTCTCGACCTCCCAGCGGGCCTCTGTGAGATGGATGATTTAAATAAATGTGTTCTAAAACCAAATATTTAGGCAGTCGGAGCGAGTGAGCTACATATGCTTTGTCATTCTATTAGCCTGACTTGGTTTTAGGCTAAACTCGCTCTCAGGAAGATCGCATACTGTGGGAGTTGGTTATACAATTTAAATAAAGCCAACACCAGGGAGCCTCGAACAGCCATTTTGGGGCCAAATGCAAAATGTACGGAATGAAGTGTAAAAACCACAACATCATCATTCTCATACACATCGCCATAGTCTTTACCATCAGAGCCACATTCACCTTCCGACCATTCATTTATTAGCCGATAAAAAAAAGATACCCTTAAAAATGTAAAAGCAGCAAAGAGCAATAGGGTGTAGTGTAATGTCTGTCATTTTTTGCAAACGTTGAACATTTGTTGGGAGGCAAAAACCTAAGGTTATTGTAGCTTGTTTGATTTTAAACTAAAATTTTGAATTTTGAAATGCTGTTAACATTTTCCTACACAAAATTGTTTCCTAAAAAGTTGGTTCAGTTTCAGACATAGCTCATAAACAAGCCTCATTACTGGCTGGCTTTCCTTCATATGGCACACGATTCAGAGATGCCGCCTTCAAACCTTAAGTCGCTGGTTGAAACGGCTTCTGTAGGGAAGAAAAGCCTCATTGTAGGAAATGATGCTAATGCACATCACCAGATATGGGGAAATCCTGATATCAACGAAAGGGGGGAGCTGAAAATATCATAAGTTGCAATCTAGCGATGCCAGGAACAGGCAGGAGGTACTAGATATTACCTTTGTATCGGAAGATATAAATGGAACAATATGCGACTGGGAAGTGTTGGATGGCCACAGCTTCTCTGATCATCATTATTTTAGATTCAGCCTTGGAGCATATAGACATAGTGGTCAAGCGGATCACGAAGGCCCTGAATGCATGCCCTAGTGCCAAGCCAAGGGGCAAACAGCGACCGCCATTGTAGACCCCAGAGCTGGTTGGTCTAAGGAAGGACTGCGGAAAACTTTTCAACAGAGCGATAGCCACAGGAGCACCACACGATTAGGATGTCTCAGCTCAGCCTTATGAGCTAAGAAAATATAAGGCCGAGCTGCGAAAGCTCAGAACAAATCTTGGGTAAAATTCTGTAGCTCCGTGGAGGATACATCTGAGGCCTCAAGGCTAAGGAAGATTCCGTCCTCGAGATTTATTACGGTGGAGAATATTCAGAAGTCAGAGAATGTATGGACAATGTCTTGATACACTTTTCCCGGGAAATTCTCCAACGGACAACGTGGCGCCTGAAAAGGTTGTCACTTGTATGCATTCGTCGGAGGCCATTAGGGAAAATGGGTCTGAGACGAAAATCCATTGGTCGATAAGAAGATTTTCATTCTATTAGTCTGCCATCCTTTATGCAAAAGACTCTAGAGAGGTAAAAAAAAAACATATGTTAGGAAAAAGATCCGTGGAGATCGCCTGTCTCGGTAACAGCATGCATGTTGTGGGGGCAGGTCTATTGAAACAGCCCTTCATCATCTAGTCGGCTACATAGAAGGTTATCTCACTGGCAAGGAATACACAATGGTAGCATTTCTAGATATTGAAGGTGCATTCAATACTGTAAAACCAATGTTGATCATGGAAGAGCTGGGGTTTCAAGGCATCAAGCTATCGCTAGAAAGTATATTTGTCTGCTTCGGCTCTTTTATTTTAATATCTAAAATCTTTTCGAGATTTTTATACCCTCCATGGGTGGGGGTATACTAATTTCGTCATTCTGTTTGGAACAACTCGAAATATGCGTCTGAGACCCCGTAAAGTATATATATCCTTGATCTTCATGTCATTTTAAGTCGATCTAGCCAAGTCCGTCCGTCTGTCTGTCGATAGCACGCTTACTATAGAAGGAGTAAAGCTAGCAAATACTTTTTATTAGTGTAGGTCGGTTGGGATTGTAAACGGCCCAAGTCGGTCCATGTTTTGATATAGCTGCCATATAAACCGATCATGGGTCTTGACTTCTTGAGCTTCTAGAGGGCGCAATTCTTATCCGATTTGACTGAAATTTTGCACGTGGTGTTTTCGTATCGCTTCCAACAACTGCGCTAAGTATGATTCAAACCGGTTCATAATTTGGTATAGCTGTCATATGAACCGATCTTGGGTCTTGACTTCTTGAGCCTGTAGAGGGCGCACTTCTCATCCGATTTAGACTGAAATTTTGCACTTAGTGTTCTGATATAACTTCCAACAACTGTGTTAAGTATGATTCAAATCAGTTAATAATTTTGTATAGCTGTCATATAAACCGATCTTGAATCTCGACTTCTTAAGCCTCTAGAGGGCGCAATTCTCGTCCATTTTACTGAAATTTTGCACGTAGTGTTTTGATATAACTTTCCATAACTGTGCTAAGTATAATACAAATCGGTCGATAACCTGATATAGCTGCCATATAAACCGATCTGGGATCTTGACTTCTTGAGCCTCTAGAGGGCGCAATTCTCATCCGAGTTGAATGAAATTTTGTACAACGGCTTCTCTCGTGACCTTCAACATACGTGTCTAATATGGTCTGAATCGATCAGTAACTTGATACAGCTCCCATAGAAACCGATCTCCCGATTTTGCTTCTTGAGCCCCTACAAGGCGCAATTCTTATCCGAATGAACTGAAATATTACACATTGACTTCTACAATGTTCAGCATTCATATATGGTCCGAATCGGACTAAAACTTAATATAGCTCCAATAACAGTTCTTATTCAATTTTCTTTGTTTGCCTAAAAAGAGATACCGCGCATAGATCTCTACAAATGCGATCTATGGTGGAGGGTACATACGATTCGGCCCGGCCGAACTTAGCACGCTCTAACTTGTTCGAATATATTCCATCTCTAGATCATATTCAATGATTTCTATGCAAAGAATAGCATACCAAAGAACTTATAAAAGATAGGCAATTGTGTGCTGTTTTCAAAACACTTTGTGTGACATAGTGGATCGCGATAACGCTTACTTCTGTATAACTGCGCTAAGTTGATTTAGAGGACTTATTAAGTCTGCTCTACACCATACTCAATAGTCGATGGGTATGTAGATCATCTGAATCAATTTGGCAAAGGTGTTAATGAGGTGTTTGGAGGCCACCGTAGCGCAGAGGTTAGCATGTCGGCCTCTGACGCTGAACGCCTAGGTTTGAATCCTGGCAAAACCATCAGAAACATTTTTCAGCGGTGGTTTCCCCCTCCTAATGCTGGCAATATTTGTGAGGTACTATGACATGTAAAACTTCTCTCCAAAGACGTGTCGCACTGCGACACCGTTCGGACTCGGCTATAAAAAGGAGGCCCCTTATCTTGAGCTTAAACTTGAATCGGACTGCACTCATAGATATGTGAGAAGTTTGCCCCTGTTCTTTAGTGGAATGTTCATGGGCAAAATTTGCAATTTGTTAATGAAATACGTGGCATATTATTTGAACCGTTGAGTGGAACGGACGTTTTATTATTTCACTCCGCAAGAATTTTCCTGTAATTCGTTATAGGTCATTATTTTTGGAAGAAAGGATAGAATAGCTGCAACAGAGTTATCCATTAGGCGGTTGATGATCTGCGTATGTTTCCAGTTTCCAGACTTCAAAGACCCAACAGCTGCGGTGGTGGTATCAGGCAGAAGTATGTTGTCTGCTACTGAATCCTCGACTGGTTTAGCGGCTGCTCCAGGCTCCACTAGCCGGCAGACGACTTGTCATCAGGGGCTTTTGACGAAGACATCTGGTTCGAGTCTTAATGACAAAATCGAAACTATTCATTCTTCGCCTGCCTATAATTTGCCTAGGCCATCGGACTTCCCCGGTAAACCAAACTCTCTTTTTAAGAGGTTGGAATAATAGAAGAGACATCGCCCTTAGGTTTATTGAGAGGCTTGGAACGAATGATCCTAAGACTCTCACTAATAGGAAGAGAGACTCCCTAAATTGGGCTGGGTAATTTGCTGCACAGACTACTCCAAAGACTCCACGTCTAGATTCGGAAACTGCACCGCAGTCAGCAAAAAGGCTGGGGTCACCTGGAGAGCACCCCATGCCTTAAAGATCTAGGGCGAACAATAGTAAGATGGGCCCAAGAACCTTACCTAATGTCGCTAGGGATAGTTTGGTTATGGCAGTTGTCGACAAGGGAGAAGAACCGGGCTGCATTCCTAGGAATAATTGGAGTGGAATAGTTAATGGACTATCATTAGTACACTCCGATGTCCTTGCGGAATTTCCTGGGTCTCCTCCAGTTTGTGACGATGCAGGCTGGTGTCGGGGCCGATACAGACTAATTGCCATCGGGGATCAACGCTCAATTGAAATGTATGGTTGTGCGCTAAAAAAAGATTGTTGAAATCTGGCCAGGTACAGCACTAGATTTAGTCAAGAAGGAAGATATTCCTTCTCGACCAATTGCGCATGCTTGGATACCTCAGATCCTGAATCGATACTTGGAAGACTAAGGAAACGTAATCCCAATCTTTCAACCACCGACTGGAAGATTGGTAGATTGGTAAGGCTGATGGTGACTGGAGACATGCGTTATTCGTACTCAACTTCAGCTGTCTCGCAGAACACAACAAGTCTGAAGGGGTTGTATCCTCCGGATTCAGCTAATTTAAACTGAAGGTGTATAGAAACGGTGGGGAATCAGGAGACGATACAGCAGTTGTTGCTGAACACTTGCCTGAGGAAGTATCGACCACATAGCTAAAGTCTGGCGGATTGCAGGAGACTGAAAATCCCCCTGCCACAATCGAGGCAAGAGGGGATGGCATCGAAACGGGACCCGACGAGCCCTGTGTATATGGCTCAAGGTTTACGCCAGCAGAGAAGCACGGAACTCAAATAGTACTTCGACAGTAACAGCTAGTGAAGCATCTAAGCAGGAATCGTCCACACCGCAAGTGTGCAGTGTCCAGAGGAAGAATGGTTTCACAGCTTTCTCACCAGGCCCTGGATGCGTACGAAAGCTCATCATGACAAGTCCTAACGAATCTTGTGAGGATGAACTCCTGGTGGAACCAGAAGACGAGGCTAACACAACAGATGTGGAAGTTCTAAATCCTGACTATGGTCTGGTTGCTACAGATAAATCTCCATCATTGTAAGGCCGGAGGGACATGAAGGTTATTTTCATTCCGAAAGCAGGAAAACCCTACCATACGAAGGCGAAAGATTTTCCTCCTATTAATGTGCCATCATTTATGCTGAAGACTCTTAAGAGGTTGATAAAAACCTATCTTAGGGCAAAGATCCCTGGAGATCGCCTGTCGCGGCAGCAGCAACCATATTGTAAAGGCAAATCCACTGAAACATCCCTTCATGACCTAGTCGGCTGGATAAAGGGTTTTCTCGCTGTCAGGGGAATATACAATGGTACCATTTCTTGACATTAAAGGTGCTTTCAATACTGTAAAACCGACGTTAATCATGAAGGAGTTGGAGTTTGTGTGGAGACCGATCTGCCAATTTAGGGTCTTAAGCCCATAAAATCCGCAATTATTATTCGATTTCGATGGAATTTGACACAGCGACTTGTATTAAGCCTCTCGACATCCGACCAGCATATGGTCTAGATCAGACTTTATTTTTAAATATATCTGCCATATAGACTGATCTTCCAATTTTGGGTTCTAATCCCATAAAGAGCGGATCTTTTTCCCGATTTTGCGAAACTGTGTCTTGTATAAGAATTCTCGGGACTTGAATCTAATCCAGACCAGCTCATATTTGGAAATAAATAAGGATTTGGTTGTGGAGTTATAATAAACTAGCACGATTAATATATCCATGGTAGTGGGTATCCCAAGTTCAGCACCCCAGAATTTTTCCACCTTGTTACTTGTTTCATGTATTTCTCCAGTAGACCCCAATAAAGCCAACCATCACTCTTGGTTGTGAAATGTTTACCATCTCAGTATATTTTATGTTGTGGCAAACCATTGTTGTGACAATGATAAAAATCTTTTTTATTTAAATTTTAATGATGATCGATAAAAATTTTCAACACCCATAATGATACACTCTACGACTTTTTTGCATGAAAATAACCAACAGCCACCAACCATCAAGAAAAAAACGAAAAAAAAAATGAATGCCATATAAAGAAAGTCATTCTTTGAGTTCTTTTCATGCGGACGAGAAATGATGCCAAGCCACCACCACCAACCCATGTGAAGCACTCGCGTTGGGCTTTTAGGACTGGGGTCAGGGGCGGCAAACAGGCTCCGCATAAGAGAAATTGCAACAGCTTAAAATACGTTTAAGTGCTGTAATGAAAGGCATGATTTGGCAGGTAGAATAGTATGAAAGCGCATTAAGAATGGGGCCAAAAAGCCACTAAAAGCGGAAGCTGAAGCTTGCCCCCGCTTCATCACACACACACACACACACACACACATACTCACTCGAACAATATATGTGTAAGTACTTTTTGAAAAGGTAACCCTGAGGCTGTTGTGTAGTTACGGGCTCATTGTGTCGGCTGGGTGGATTGGTCGTTTATTGTGTCATAAGTTATCGGCTTTAATGGTGTACATGTTTTGCATATAAACAACAAAAAAAATTCTATTTAAGTTTTAGGCCAAACTTTACGAACAAAAAAGGCTGGATTGATTTGATATGTATATGCGTGTACACATTTAAATTTACATACTCTCACTTTATCAATTAGAGTGACAGTGGATAGGATTTATGACTTTCACTTCTGGGATGAATGATGAATTATTCGATTTCGTTTTTAATTGAGTGGAAAGAAAAATACACTTTGATCCTTAAACCTTAAGGATTAAAATTTCAGAAGAACCACTGCCAAACATCAACCTCAAGATTTGCCCGCCAAGTCATGAGTTCAATGTCAAAAGAAAATTCCAAAAAAAAACACTTCCTCTTTATTTTCCTTCCTAATCACAATTTCTATTCAACGCATTTGTTTTTCTTGCCACACAGAGCTTTGCAACAACATTTGCTTTCATTACATCAGCACTTTAGTTAAGTGGCAAGCCATCTGTACTTGAGCTGTAGGGTAGTTAGGAGAATTGCATCAAAAACTCTTTGCGAAATTTTTGAAGTGAAAACAAAAATTGTATACATTTTATATAAAGTGTCTAATAAATTTCACTTTTATTTCTTAGGTCTATTGTCTGCTTGAGATTTTCTCCCTCTCTTCCTCCTTCAGTTTTCCTTTCCTAGCTTTCTATCGAGGTGTTCACCATCTATGTTTATCCTTAATGAAAGTCATTAATCATTGCAAACTTTACTTGAATACAGAGCTCCGCACCCCTCTTCCCCAATTTGTGATACGCCTTTGTGCCAAACACCATAGAAACAAATTAAATTATTCCCAATTGTAACCCGAATTTTATTGGCTTTTATGGCAAGGCGAGACTTTCTTGAGAGGCAAAGAGTAGATTTATTTTTTATTTCAATTAAATTACTTAGTAAAGTTTTAGTTCAAGGTCAAATAGTTTAAGTAGCCTACATTTCACTACTGATGTGCTTTTTGGCTTAGTATAATATGGCACTTGGTTGGTCCCTGAGCCTGTCTCAGGACGAACCACAACCCATCAAAAACTAGCCAATGGCTTGAATCAAAAAAGGAATACTGCTCAGAAAAAAAATAAAAATCGGTTTCAATCACGAAATTAATTGATCCAATTAACTTTTCAGTTAAAACTGCTTCGATCACGAAAAAGATAATATCAGATCGGTCTATATGGCAGCTATATCTAAATATAGCCCGATCTGAACCACATTTGGGTCCTTTGTTAGGAGGCGTAAAAATACTCAATGTTTCAAATTTCAGCGAAATCGGTTAAAAAATAAATCTTTTATGGGATTTAGACCCTTTATCTGGAGATCGGTCTATATGGCAGCTATACCTAAATATAGCCTGATTTGATCCATATTTAGGTCAGATATCAGGAAGCTTAAGATAACCCTTTGTTTCAAATTTCAGCAAAATCGGGTAAGAGATAAAGCTTTTATGTGCTTCACACCATTTATCGGCAGATCGGTATATATGGCAGCTATATATAAATATAGTCCAATATGGATCAAATTTGGGTCAGATGTCGGGAGACCTAAAACTACTCACTGTTTAAAATTTCAGCGAAATTGGATGAAAAATAAAACATTTATGGGCGTTAGACCCTTTATCGGAAAATCGGTCTATATTGCAGCTATATCCAAATATGGTCCAATTTTGCCCGTCCAAGAACTTAACCAGCGTGAATCAAAAAGACGTATCTGTGCCGAATTTCAGCTCAATAATTCAATTTTTGAAGGCTGTAGAGTGATTATAACAGACGGACAGACAGACGGACAGACAGACGGACAAACAGACGGACAGACGCACGGACATCGTTAAATCGTCTTAGAATTTTACGACGATCCGAAATATATATACTTTGTAGGGTCGGAAATTGATATTTCGATGTGTTGTAAACGGAATGACTAAATGATTTTACCCCCTATCCTACGGTGGATTGCTTTTAATTTACCAAAATGTGGGACGCATGGACGTTTGAAATCTCCTTTCAATTATATCGCAGTGATGATATGGAATAAGGATATTTAAATGAAATCTATGGAATATTAAGTAAAATCAATTGAAGGCTACATCGTAGATATTATACAAGATGCGATATAAAGAGTAACACCAATTTGTAATTGAAAAATCCCCTATTTATTGGATAACGACCCTAAATTGGAAGATCGGTCTTTATGGCAGTCATATCTAAATATACTCTGATCTGGACCATATGCTGATGTCAGATGACGGGAGGATCAATACAAGTCACCATGTCAAATTGCAGCGAAATCGGGTAGTAATTGTGGCTTTTTTGGGCTTAAGACCCTAAATCGGCAGATCGGAATATATGGGAGCTTTATCTGGGAGCTTTATAAAGACCAAACTGATCCATATTTGAGTCGGATATCGGGAGGCTTAAACCAACTTAGGTTAGGTTAGGTTGAAAAGAGGGTGCAGATACTAATCAGCCCCATGCCACTATAGACATACACCTAAGCCTGTAAACGGCTTTTTGCGCTCTAAAAACAATAAAAACAAGTAAAAGCGTGCTAAGTTCGGCCGGGCCGAATCTTATATACCCTCCACCATGGATCGCATTTGTCGAGTTCTTTCCCGGCATCTCTTCTTAGGCAAAAAAATAAGGATAAAACAAGCAAAAACGTGCTAAGTTCGACCGGGCCGAATCTAATATACCCTTCACCATGGATCGTATTTGTCGAGTTCTTTCCCGGCATCTCTTCTTAGGCAAAAAAGGGATATAAGAAAAGATTTGCTCTGCTATTAGAGCGATATCAAGATACGGTCCCCTTTGGGGGCTGAAGAAGTAAATTGGAGAGATCGATTTATATGGGAGCTGTATCGGGCTTTAGACCGATTCAGACCATAATAAACACGTATGTTGATGGTCATGAGAGGATCCCTCGTACAAAATTTCAGGCAAATCGGATAATAATTGCGACCTCCAGAGGTTCAAGAAGTCAAGATCCCAGCTCGGTTATGAACCAATTTGAACCTTATTTGACACAGTTGATAGATATCATAACAAAATACTTTGTGCAAAATTTCATTCATTCCAATCGGATTAGAATTGGGCCCTCTAGAGACTCAAGAAGTCAAGACCCAAGATTGGTTTAAATGCAGCTATATCATTTTATAGACCGATTTGAACCATACTTGGCACAGTTGTTGGATATCATAACAAAACACGTCGTGCAATATTTCATCCTAATCGGATAAGAGTTGCACACTCTAGAGGCTCAAGACACAAGATCGGTTTATATGGCAGCTATATCAAAACATCGGCCGATTTAAACCATACTTAGCGCAGTTGTTGTAAGTGATACCGAAACACCACGTGTAAAATTTCATTCAAATCGGATAAGAATTGCGTCCTCTAGAGACTCAAGAAATCATTACCCAAAATCGGTTTATATGGCAGCTATACCAAAACATGGACCGATATGTCCCATTTACAATCCCAATCGACCTACACTAATAAGAAGTATTTGTGCACAATTTCAAGCGGCTAGCTTTACTCCTTCGAAAGTTAGCTTGCTTTCGACAGACACACGAACGGACGGACATGACAAGATCGACATAAAATGTCACGGCGATCAAGAATATATATACTTTATGGGGTCTCAGACGCATATTTCAAGGTGATACAAATAGTATGGCGAAATTAGTACACCCCCATCCTATGGTGGAGGGTATAACAAGTAAAACGGCGTTAAAGTTTGGCCAGGCCGTACTTTGGATACCCACCACCTTGGACCGAATTCGACATGGATATTGAGAGGTCTTAGTGGTACATATTATTGTTCAATTATGTTGAAAAAAATATTGGTCTTTTTGGTAGCTATATCCAAATATAGACCGATCTGTACCATACACTACACGGATGTCGAAAAGCCCAACATAAGTCACTGTGTCAAATTTCAGCGAAATCGGGATATAAATGTGCTTTTTATGGGACCAAGACTATAAATCGAGATATCGGTCTATATGACAGCTATACCCATATCTAGACCGATCTGAGCCATATTGCAGAAAGATGTCAAAGAGCCGAACACAACTCACTGTCATAAATTTTGGCAAAATCGGACAATAAATGCGCCTCTGAAGGGCCCAATACCTTAAATCGAGAGATCGGTCTATGTGGCAGGTATAGCTAAATCTGGACCGATCTGAACCAATTTAAAGAAGAAGAATGTTGAAGGGCCTAACGCAACTCACTGTCCCTCATTTAGGCGAAATCGGCCAATAAATGCGCTTTTCATGGGCCCAAGACCTTAAACCGATAGATGGACCCAAAACTTTAAAGTCGAGATATCGGTCTATATGACAGCTATACCCATATCTGGACCGATCTGAGCCATATTGCAGAAAGATGTCAAAGGGCCAAACACAACTCACTGTCCTAAATTTTGGCAAAATCGGACAATAAATGCGCCTTTTATGGCCCCAATACCTTAAATCGAGAGATCAGCCTATATGGCAGCTATATCCAAATCTGGGCCGATCTGGGCCAAATTGAAGAAGAGTGTCGAAGGCCTAACACAACTCACTGTCCCAAATTTCTGCAAAATCGGATAATAAATGTGGCTTTTATGGGCCTAAGACCCTAAATCGGCGGATCGGTCTATATGGCAGCTATATCCAAATCTAAACCGATCAGGGCCAAATTGAAAGAAAATGTCGAAGGGCATAAAATTAAATCGAGAGATCGGCCTATATGGCAGCTATATCCAAATCTGAACCGATCTGTGCCGCATTGAAGAAGAGTGTCTAAGGGCTTAACAACTCACGGTCTCAAATTTCAGCGAGAGCGGATAATAAATGCGACTTTTGTGACCCTAAGACGTTATATCGGCGGATCTGTCTATACGGCAGCTATATCCAAATCTGGACCGATCTGGGCCAAATTGAAGAAGGATGTCGAAGGGCCTAACACAACTCACAGTCCCAAATTTCAGCAAAATCGAATAATAAATTTAGCTGTTATGGGCCTAAGACCCTAAAACTGCGGATTGGTCTATATGGGGGCCATAACAAGATATAGTCCGATATAGCCCATCTTCGATCTTAACCTGCTTATGGAAAAAAAAGAATCTGTGCAAAGTTTCAGCTTAATATCTCTATTTTTAAAGCCTGTAGCGTGATTTCAAAAGACAGACGGAGGGACATGGCTAGATCGGCTTAGATTTTGACGTTGATCAAGAATATATATATTTACTTTATAGGGTCGGAAATGGATATTTCGATGTGTTGCAAACGGAATGGCAAAATGAATATACCCCCATCCTTCGGTAATGGGTATGAAAATTTGGTGTAAACTTTTAGGGGGACCGTCCCACGGAAGATTCCATTAAGGAACAGGGGCAAACATCTCACATGTAAATGAGTGCTGTCCAATTAAAGTTTTAGCTCAATGGTAAGGGGCCTCCTTTTTATAGCCGAGTCCAAAAGGTGTGCCGCCGTGCGACACGTCTTTGGGAAGAAGTTTTTACATGACTGCCATACGATTTTTTCAAGTGGCATAGTTCCTCACAAATGTCGCCATCATTAGGAGTGGATAACCACCGCTGAAAATTTTTTTCTAATGTATTCACCAGGATTCCAACCCAGCCTTTCAGCATCATATGCGGACACGTTAAACCCTGCGCTACGGTTGCCTCCAGCATTACCATAAAGGCATGTAACATTTTATAATCTGCGTCGTTCCTTTTAACCTTATTGGCTCATTAGTTCAGCTCAGTTAGTTCTTTATATATCTTCACTAAGTTAGGTACCATGTTTGGTTCGTTAGTAGTAAGTAAGCTGACTGAGATTAATGAATGAAAAGAACTATCTTAATCGAACTATGTATAGAATTGAACTAGTTCCTTCGGGAACTAAAAAACTATAAAATAGGGAAAATTAGATAGACCCATCGTATGAGAATATTATTGGACATAGAAAGACTTTTTGGGTTCTTCTGCTATTGCTTATGCTTACGAAAGTAGGAGAAACTTCCCACACATCAGAAGGTGTTGCCGTCTATTTTTTGCCGCTTTTAAAAGGCGTGTCTCAGAATGAACCCTTGAAGAATGAATATGAAGTTTTTAAATGGCCAAAATTTGTCGTCTTCATTATATTCATTACCTTTTTATAGTAGGGCATCAACAATTCATCCTTACCCTCCAGCTACACTCGCCAGATATTTAAGATTGTCCTGCACACACACTCATCTTTTCTTCCATTAGTTTCTCCATTTAATAAAAGTCTACATTCAAGGCCACTCATTGCGAGGCCATACTGAAATTCACAGTGCTCAAGTGGTGCGGAAGAATCGCTCTGTGGAAAGTGCTTCCCGCGATGTTGGCCATGAAAGAATAATTCTTTTGCAAACAAAATGTAATTTATGTCATGCTTTTTGGTCCTTTTTGCCATTTTTTCACTTTTTCAATTTGTCTACTTTGGAAAATGGCAATTGCAGCCGCGCACACAATTTGTCATCATTTGATTTGCATGTACATCAACAATTTCAATGAATGCAAAGTTACGCTGAAATGATTTAAAATAGACATCAATTCTATTTGGACTCTTTTCGCTTTTTTTTTTTCATCCTATGCGTCCTGTTGCGATAAGTGCTCCTGCATTTGGTTACAAATTGAGATTTGTTATTTTTATTTTGCATTGACCTAAACATCATGCCAAAGTGTGTTTTGCTGCGCAAAGTGGTAGATCATAGATAATGTTAAAATGCAGAGCAAGCAAAATGGAAAGTGGATTTTATACTGAGAAGGTTAGATGTGGGTGTGTGGTTTGTATTGAAATTTAAATTCTTTTGCCACATAGAGAGAAATGAAGGATATGAATGAAGGATCAATGAAAATTGAGAATTTTGTGAACTTGTGAGGAAATCGGCGTTGTTGTCTTCTTTCGTTGAAATCTGAGTTAAAAACTTAGTTACAGTCCTCACTTTACCAAATAAATCAACTAACAAGTCGCGGTCGGGCCGAATCTTGTATACTTTCCACCGCGAATCGCATGTGTCAAGTTCTTTTCCAGGTTACTCTTTTTAGACAAACAAAGGATGAAATAAAGCAATTGCTATGCTTTTGGAAATATATCAAGTTATGGTCTAAATCGGATAGGAATTTCGCCTTTTAGAGGCTGAAGAAGTCAAGACCCCAAATCGGTCTATATGATAACTATTGTATATCAGGTTATGGACCAATCTGAACCATAGCACAGTTGTTCGAAGTCTTTGCAGAACGCCGCATGCAAAATTGCAGCTACAGGCAGAACAATCGGAGATCGGTGTATATTGGAGCTATATCCAAATCTGAAACAATATGGTATTTTTGCAATCCCCATCGACCTACTTCGTATTAAGTATCTGGGCAAAATTTCAAGCGGTTGGCTTTACGCGATCGACCGCTATAAACCCACCTATGGTGGTGGGTATAAAAACCGAAAAACCGGTTTTCAAAAACCGAACTGATCATCGATTTGACTGAAATTTTCCACGTTGTATTCTGTTACGACTTTCAACACTTGTGGAAAGTATTGTTAAATTCAGTCTCTAACCTGATATAGCTTCGATTAAAACCAATCTTACGCTTTGACATCTTGAGCTCCTGGAAGCCGTACTTTTTGTTCGATTTGATCAAAACTTTGCACGTGGTGTATTGTTATGATTTCCAACAACCGTTCCAAGTACGGTTCAAATTGGTCTATAACTTATAACTATAACTATCTCCCTATTTCACGTCTAGTCTACGGTCTAAATCGGTTAAAACCTGATATAGCTCCCATATAAACCGATCTCCCGATTGACTTCTTGAGTCCTTACAAGCCGCAAATCAGTCTGTAGCTCCAATGTAAACAGGTCTCTCGATCATCCTTGTTCGGTTCCTGGAACCTTTAGTTTTTGATAGTTTGACAGAAGTTTGGTATGTGAAATAAAATAATGTCCATCAACTAAATTTTATACCCACCACCGAAGGATGGGGGTATATTCATTTTGTCATTCCGTTTGCAACACATCGAAATATCCATTTCCGACCCTATAAAGTATATCTATTCTTGATCAGCGTAAAAATCTAAGACGATCTAGACATGTCCGTCCGTCTGTCCGTCTGTCTGTTGAAATCACGCTACAGACTTTAAAAATAGAGATATTAAGCTGAAATTTTGCACAGGTTTTTTTTTTTGTCCATAAGCAGGTTAAGTTCGAAAATGGGCTATATCGGACTATATCTTGATACAGCCCCCATATAGACCGATCCGCCGATTTAGGGTCTTAGGCCCATAAAAGCCACATTTATTATTCGATTTTGCTGAAATTTGGGGCAGTGAGTTGTGTTAGGCCCTTCGACATCCTTCGTCAATTTGGTTCAGATCGGTCCAGATTTGGATATAGCTGCCATATAGACCGATCCTCCGACTTAGGGTCTAAGGCCCATAAAAGCCACATTTATTATTCGATTTTGCTGAAATTTGGGACAGTGAGTTGCGTTGAGCCCTTCGACATCCTCCGTCAATTTGGCCCAGATCGGTTGAGATTTGGATATAGCTGCCATATAGACCGATCCGCCGATTTAGGGTCTTAGGCCCATAAAAGCCACATTTATTATCCGATTTTGTTGAAATTTAGAGCAGTGAGTTGTGTTAGGCCCTTTGACTTCCTTCTTTAAATTGTCCCAGATCGGTCCAGATTTGGATATAGCTGCCGTATAGATTGATCCTCCGATTTATGGTGTAAGGCCCATAAAAGCCACATTCATTATCCGATTTTGCTGAAATTTGGGACAGTGAGTTGTGTTAGGCCCTTTGACATATTTCTTCAATTTGGTCCAGATCGGTTCAAATTTAGGTATAGCTGCCATATAGACCGATTTATTGATTTATGGTTTTGGGCCCATAAAATGCTCTATTATTGTCCGATGTCGCCGAAATTTGGAACAGTGAGTTAAGTTAAGCCCCTTGACATACTTCTGCAATATCGCACAGATCGGTCCAGATTTGGATATAGCTGCCATATAGACCGATATCTAGGTTTTAGGGCCATAAAAGATGCATTTATTGCCCGATTTTGCTGAAATTTGGGACAGTGAGTTGTGTTAGGCCCTTTGACATATTTCTTCAATTTGGTCCAGATCGGTTCAAATTTAGGTATAGCTGCCATATAGACCGATTTATTGATTTATGGTTTTGGGCCCATAAAATGCTCTATTATTGTCCGATGTCGCCGAAATTTGGAACAGTGAGTTAAGTTAAGCCCCTTGACATACTTCTGCAATATCGCACAGATCGGTCCAGATTTGGATATAGCTGCCATATAGACCGATATCTAGGTTTTAGGGCCATAAAAGATGCATTTATTGCCCGATGTCGCTGAAATTTGATATCAGATTGGTAGTCTACTCCCAAATATCTCTCATTTGAGCCCCATATTTTCATAGTCGGTAATCATGTCTGGTTTGGGGAAGTGTATTGGGGGATGGGGCGGCCACTAAGTGACTTGGTTCTGAAAATATATACCAGATTCATATTCTACTCTAAAATACCTTTTATTTGAGACCCATATTGCTACGGTCGGCAAATTTGTCCTCTTTGGGTGGTGTTTTGGTGGAGAGGCGGTCCCATACTTGGATATCCGATTCGTACTCTACTCTCAAAAACCTTAATATCACAATTTTTTTCTTCTAACCAACACTCAGGGGATGTCCCCTATAAATGCATTGTAATGCGTTGGCGATTTCCAAAGTTCAGGATTGGAGGGGTGAGAGAGGAAGTAGTGTTTATTGGATTTTCTTTTTATACCCCCCACCATAGGATGGGGGTATACTAATTCCGTCATTCTGTTTGTAACACCACGAAATATGCGTCTAAGACCCCATGCGTCTAAGACCCCATATTCTTGATCGTCACGTCATTTTAAGTCGATCTAGCCATGTCCGTCCGTCCGTCTGTCTGTCGAAAGTACGCTAACTTTCGAAGGTGTAAAGCTAGGCGTTTGAAATTTTGAACAAATACTTTTTATTAGTGCTGGTCGGTTGGGATTGTAAATGGGCCTAGCCGGTCCATGTTTTGATATAGCTGCCATATAAACCGATCTGGGGTCTTGACTTCTTAAGCCTCTAAAGGGAGCAATTCTCGTCCGATTTGACTCAACGTGGTGTTTTGGTATCACTTCCAACAGCTGTTCTAAGTACGGTTAAAATCGGTTCATAATCTGGTATAGCTCCCATATAAACCGATCTTGGATCTTGACTTCTCGAGCCGCTAGAGGGCTCAATTCTCATCCGATTTGGCTGAAAATTTTCATGAGGTGTTTTGTTATGACTTCCAACAACTGTGTCTATTTTGGTACAAATCGGTACATAACCTAGTATAGCTGCCATATAAACCGGTCTGGGATCTTGACTTCTTGAGCCTCCAGTGGGCGCAGTTATTATTCAATTTGGTTTACATTTTTTCAACGGCTTCTCCCATGACCTTCAACATACATGTAAAATATGGTCTGCATCGATCTATAGCTGGATACAGCTCCCATGTAAACCGATCTTCCGATTTTACTTCTTGTTCGGTCGACTGGCCAATCAATTACAAACGGGTGTGAGTTCTTGGCAAGTCTTGTATTCCGGGTGAACATCCTAACGTCAGGAATAAGAAGACGGATATCCCCGGAACACAAGCCATGAAAGTAACGATAGAGCAATACAATGCTACCCACATTCCTATGATGTTCAAGAGAAGCAATAGAGTTGGATAACGTACTGTCCCCAGGGATGGCTTTGGAGCTCCTACCATATATGAGAGTTGTACTCCATCTTCGGCCTAATGTAGGTAGTGTAGATATTAAGAAGATCAGAAGAAGTGAAATTCTTCTTGCATTGCTTAAAAAAGCCCTAACACTTGAATGCTTCTTTTGACACTTCGAATACGCGTTTTGACCAACGGACATTACATTGTATCTTCATGCCCAGAACAACTGACTGCTCAATGTCTGTACCGTCGTTAGATGTTGACGATTGTAGTGGATCAGTGAATTGCTTATAAGGCAAGAAACAGCACTGCGCCTTCTGTGCGTTAAAGTCTACTCTGTTTATTCTACCTCACTATAGGTAATGGCTAACAAATCCTGGGAGAGCGTCTGCTGTCCCCAATTTCTTGACGACTGGGAATATGGTCGAATGATTATTAATGACGCAGACTAATGTTGTCGGCAAATGAGTAGACTGGTTTCAAAGTCTGACCCAATAGATCGTCAATGAATATAATGAATGGGAAAGAACAGAGCCTTCTGGCACACCTGCCTATCAATTATACTCATCGGATGAGATCCCATTAACAACCACTCGTAA
Organism: Stomoxys calcitrans; assembly: GCF_963082655.1. Classification (NCBI taxonomy): domain Eukaryota; kingdom Metazoa; phylum Arthropoda; class Insecta; order Diptera; family Muscidae; genus Stomoxys; species Stomoxys calcitrans. Next base: position 110,364,638 of record NC_081555.1, on the reverse strand, counting down.
AGTGCGATCTCTGAGAAGACTCGATATAAATCGAACGAAGTTATTACCGACTCCAAAAGTGACTAGCTTTGATAATAGAGCACCGTGCCAGACTCTATCAAATGCCTTGGAGATATCTAGAGCCAAGAACTTTCTCTCACCAAACTGGTGGATAGAGCGACTCCAACGTTCCGAGAGAAATGCCATTAGGTCTCCCGTAGACCGATTCCAAAAAAAAAAAATCTATTCAAAATTTCGTCTCTTCAGTGCATTTCAGCAAAATTTTAGCGATCATTCAGCGAAATAAATATTGTCTCACGAACTGAAAAACAGGATATGCTGGTCGACTTTTGACTTCCTCTAGATTTATTTATAAAATTTTGAGGTTAGGTAAGGTTGAAAAGAGTATCTGCATGTAAATCCCCCCCCCCCCATGCCACTATGGACATACACCTAGGCCAGTAATAGGCTTTTTGTGCGTTCTTGTTGTGAAAGGGCTTACTCTTAAACAAAATAATTGGTTTAACCGGTGTTTTCAAAATCTCACAAGCTTAAACCGATTTAAAAAAAAAAAAAACTCATTTTTCAAATTGTTCGAAAACCGGTTTTTTGAAAAAACCGGTTTCTTGATGATCACTCTAATATTACCACAGCAAAAACCACCAATAATTAATACAATCATCGACTAGTACTCATTGAAAGGACTATCACAATTCTTATACCACAAGGATATCTACATTCTTAGTAAATAATTCCAATCTCAGTGGAATTTTTTTAATCAATCAAGAAAGCATAATAGCTCATTGCTGTTCTATGCAATTAGGCATATACGAGTGCTACGATATGTGCTCTATCCTTTTCTTCAAGTACCGCAGCATGTTTAACTAATTTTTCAACTCTTATAGAAAGACGCAGTAAAGAATAAAACTAAGGAGAAAAGAATTCGGAGAAACAAAATCACGATAAGCGTCTCAATGAGGGACTGCCAGCGACACATCCATCCATATTTTATTAATATGAACCATAAAAGCATTACAAGGCCATCATCTTTGTTTGTCGTTGTCGACAGTGTGCTCAATGTGCACCTTGTCATCATCCTCGTCATAGTCGTAGTCGCAGTCGTTGTCGTTGTCGTCGTCATGCAATATGAGCAGTAACTCGAGTGTGAGGTTAATAGGATGTTGTGGTTATTGTCTGCAAAGAAGTCAAGGCGAAACCGTGGCAACACCAAGGTAATATCCGCCAACTAACCAACCAAGCATCCAAAAACATCAAAAATACTGCAAAGTAAATTCTGCCCACATTAATATTTAATTGCAGATGTTGCTCTCAGATATGTGTACACGCACTTTCATTCACATACAGCCTTCCCTTCTAGATTGCCCTTTCCCCTGTTTTTTTTTTTTTTTAATTTTAACGTTTTTCCTTAATTTCCCTTCCCTTTGGCATTGTAGAGTGCCTTGTCATCGTCCGTGTATGTCGCTTGAAAAACGTGTGCGAATGCCATTAAAAATGCGCATTTTTATTGCGAAAAGATGTCATTGCCGTTGGTGTTTTTTTTTCAGCGCCTTGTTCTCGTTACCGACTGACTCACAGCCTGACTGGCTGACTGACTAGCTGTCATCATTTTTTTTGAAGAGCCAATTTACACCTGGGCTTGCAATTTGATGTAATTAAGTCTAATAACTTAATTATGAGTAAAAATTAATCAACCCTTTTGCCCATTTACGGTTTGGAACATAGGACACATTGCCCCATTGCCGGCTCATGAATGCTTAAAGTGGTCGTTGATGTGCAGCAGTCGACGACGACCTTGAGACCTACGATACGATGGAAATGTTTTTTTTTAACCACTTGAAAGGCAAGCATCTGTTTCCAGAACGTGTTCCAAAAAAAGGGTGTTGAATTTTATTTAAATTTTTTATTGCTTTGAAATAACTCAGCACGGGGAAAACAGGCAAAGGTCAAATATTTGCAGCTGAATTTTTGGGTGATACTTTGAATATGAGATATTTTGGTTATGAGAAAACCAATAAAACAGAGATGAAGACACTAAAATATGTGCACATCATTTCCATGACCATGGGCTTACATTCTTGTGTGCATACACAATTATGTATCTGTTTGTATTTACTCATCGCTGAAACATCCTAACGAACAGGTACCTGACGATGGAACCATCACCGGCTTTTTCAAGATTCTGAAGACTGGGATAGGCAAAGATCCTAATATTAAAACATCAGGCAGCGCAGTGACGGGAAAACCACCCACCACCATAGGATGGGGGTATACTAATCTAGTCATTGCGCTTGTAACACCTCGAAATATTCGTCTAAGACCCCATAAAGTATATATATTCTTTATAGTCTCAACGCTCTGAGTAGATCTAGCCATGTCCGTCCGACCGTCTATCGAAATCATGATTCGAACGCCTAGAGCTATCCTGAAATTTTGCGCAGATACTTAATATTCTATATGTATTGTAGGACGCTGGAGACTGCAAATAGGACATATCGGTTCAGATTTAGATATATTGGGTTGCTCAAAAAGTAATTGCGGATTTTTCATATAGTCGGCGTTGACAAATTTTTTCACAGCTTGTGACTCTGTAATTGCATTCTTTCTGCTGCCAGTTATCAGCTGTTAGTTTTAGCTTGCTTTAGAAAAAAAGTGTAAAAAAAGTATATTTGATTAAAGTTCATTCTAAGTTTTATTAAAAATACATTTACTTTCTTTTAAAAAAATCCGCAATTACTTTTTGGGCAACCCAATAGCTCCCATATAAACCGATGTCGCGATTTGATTTTTTGAGACCCTAGAAGCCACAATTAGTAGTGTTCTGTTATGACCAACAACTCTACCAAGTACGGTCCAAATCGGTCTATAACCTGATATAGCATACATATAAACCGATTTGACTTCTTGAGCCCCTACAAGCCGCAATTTTTGTCTGAAATTTTGCACATAGTGTTTTGTTATGACTTCCAACAACTGCGACAAGTACGATCCAAGTAGGTCTTTAACCTGACATAGCTCCCATATAAACCGGTCTCCAGATTTGACTTCTTGAGCCCTGGTAAGCGCCAATTTTAGGCCGATTTGGCTGAAATTTGGCATATAGAGTTTTGTTATGACTTGTACCAAGTGTGGCAGTCATAACCTGATACAGCTACAAGTTAAACCAATCTCCCGATTCGATTTTTCTGAGCCCTTACAAGCCGAATTTTTTGTTAGTTGTGTCTGAAATCTTGCATGTGATGTTCTGTTATGACTTCCAAAAACTGTGCCAAGAACGGTCCATATCAGTCTACAACCTAATATAGCCACCATATAAACCGGTCTCTGGATCATCCTTGTTCGGCTCCTAGTTTTAATTTTGACAGAATTTTGGTATGTAGAGTAATACAAGTAAGAGCGTGTTAAGTTCGGCCGGGCCGAATCTTATATACCCTCCATCATGGATCGCATTTCTCAATGCCCGGCATCTCACTATAAGCAAAACAAGTAAAAAGGTATTAAGTTCGGCCTGGCCGAACTTTGGATACCCACACCCTTGTGTATATATATAAACCCCCTTTCGTCGAAATTCGGTGAAAATTGGATAACTGATGCACCCAAATTCGGCACGAACATTAAGTGGTCTACTAAATACAAGTCACTGTTGAATTTTGTATATCAAAATCGGGTAACAAATACTGGTTAAACGAGCTTCAGACCCTTAATCGACATATCGGTCTATATGACAGTTATATCTAAATACAGTCGAATCCGAACCATATTTGAGACGTATGTCAGGAGACCTGTAACTTCTGTTTCAAATTTCAGCGAAATCGATTACAAAATAAAGCTTTAATGGGTTTCATACCCTTTATCGGCAGATCGGTCTATATGGCAGCTATATCTAAATATAGTCCGACCTCAAACATATTAAACTCGAATATCGAAAGACTCAAAACAACACCCTGTTTCAAATTTCAGCGAAATTGGGTAATAAATAAAGCTTTTATGGGCTTCAGACTCTTTATTTGGAGATCGGTCTATATGGCAGCTATATCTTAATATAGTCAGCGAAATCGGATAATAAGTACAGCTTTTATGGGCGTCAGACCCTTTATCGGCAGATCGGTATATGGCAGCTATATCTAAATATAGTCCGATCTGAACCAAATTTGGGTCAGATGTCGGGAAGCTTTAAGCTACACAGCGAAATCGGATAAAAATTAAAGCATTTCTGGGCATTAGATCCTTTATCGGGAGATCGGTCTATATAGCAGCTATGTCCAAATATGGTCCGATTCAGCCGATATCTCTGTTGTGCTGTTTCAGGCTATAGACTGAAGCTGTTTCTGGATAAAGCTCGCTTCAGACCATATTTGACACGTATATTGAAGGTCATGGGAGAAACCGTTGTAAAAAATTTCTGCCAAATAGGTTAATAATTGCGCCCTCTATAGGCTCAAGAAATCAAGATTCTAGATCGGATTATATGACAGCTATATCAGGTTATGGACCGATTTGCACCATACTTTGGACAGTTGTTGGAAGTCATAACAAAACACGTCATGCCAAATTTCAACAAATCGGATAGGAATTACGCCCTCTAGAGGCTCAAGATGTAAAATAGGGAGATCGGTTTATATGGGAGGTGTATCAGGCTATAGACCAATTCGGACCGCATTTGACACGAACGTTGGGGGTTACAGGAGAAGCCGCTAAAGGCTCAGAAAATCAAGATCCCAGATCGGTTTATAAGACAGTTATATCAGGTTATGGACCGATTTCCACCATACTTAGCATAGTTGTTGGAAGTCATACCGAAACTCCTCATGTCAAATCGGATAATAATTGCGCTCAAGAAGTCAAGATCTCAGATCGGTTTATATGACAGCTATATCAGGTTGTGAACCGACTTCCATCATGCTTAGATCGGATAAAAATGGCGCCCTCTAGAGAATCAAGAAGTCAAGATCCAAGATCTGTTTATATGGCAGCTATATCAAAACATGGACCAATATGACCCATTTACAATCCTAACCGACCTACACTACTAAGAAGTATTTGTGCAAAATTTCAAGCGGCTAGCTTTACTTCTTCGAAAGGTAGCGTGCTTTCCACAGACAGACAGACAGACAGACGGACGGACATGGCTAGGTCGCCATAAAATGTCATGTCGATCAAGAATATATATACTTTATGGGGTCTTAGATGAATATTTCGAGAAGTTGCAAACAGAATGACGAAATTAGTATACCCCCATCCTATGGTGGAGGGTATTCCTCATACAAAATTTTAGCTAAATCTGATAATAATAGCGCTGTTTAGGGCCTCAAGAAGACTAGATCGAAGATCGGTTTATATGGCAGCTATATAAAAACATGGACCGATATGGCCCATTTACAATTCCAACAGACCTACACTCATAGGATTTATCTGTGCAAAATTTCAAGCGCCTAGCTTTACTTTTTCGAAAGGTAGCGTGCTTTCCACAGACAGACAATCAGACGGTCAGACGGACACATGTACAGAGGGACGGACATAGATAGATCGACTTATAATGCCATGGCGATCAAGAATATATATATTCTATACAAAGGGTCTTATTCCAATATTTCGATGTGTTACAAACGGAATGGCGATTTTAGTACGTATAACTCCATACTATGATGGAGAGTGTAAAAACTTTAATAGCTTTCTTATTGATAAACCCGATATATGTATCAAACTATTTTCACTTTTGGAGCCCATGTGGGTGAATTTCTTAACTGACTTTACCTTGTGACTCTTATTAAGTGTATAAATTTTGATTTAAATCAGTTTAGACTTAGTATAAATTCCATACATTTTCGTCCTATTGCAACAAAATCGTATTTTGTTAATCCATCCCCACAAAATTTGGCACGAAGGTTTTTCTTATAACTTTTCTTTTATAAACATTGACTCAGACTTAAATATAGCCATTATATTTATGTATCTCCCCATTTTCACGTTAAGATCTTTTGATCTCGCAAATATAAACCACCTATCTTCTCAACATGCAAATGCAAATTTTTTGCAAATTTTATCCATGAACATTCCACTAAGGAACAGGGGCAAACTTCTCAAATATCAGTGAGTGCAGTCCGATCCAAGTTTAAGCTCAATGATAAGAGGCCTCCTTTTTACTGCCGAGTCCGAACGGCGTGTCGCAGTGCGATTCCTCTTTGGAGAGAAGTTTTACATGGCATAGTACCTCACAAATGTTACCAGCATTAGGCGTTCAGCGTCATAGCAAATTTTAACTGTGATGACATAGCCTGCATACCCATTGTGACGTAGAGTATCATAAGGTCAGTTATGGCCGACTTTAGCCCGTTGTTGCATGTTTTTCAAAAAAATACTCAAAATGGAAAAAGTGGAATCATATGCTGCCTTTTGTCAGTGTCAAGTGTAGGGTGGGTGACACATTCGCGTGAAAGCTCAACAAACAATGAGCCTAAAGCAAATCTTATTTAAAACCATTTTCGTGTTTTTGTAGAAGGCAGCTATGCTTTATGTCATATTTTTTGGTGACTGTGGAATGTGAGTATGCCAACGACCAAAAGAAAGGAGTAGCATTGCTGTGAAAATGATTCTGCATTTCTGTTTTTTTTTCTTCTTTTTTTCAATGGTGAGCTGTCCCCCCAAATCTTACACATGCATTGTGTTGGCAAACATTTTTCACACTTTGCAACAATTGTGGTGTGCTCGTGAGGACATGCGAGCAAAAACCATTGCCAAAAATGGCAATGGACCGGAGGCAACCGAGGAAAATTTCTAAGCCAAGGCTTCCTCAGTTTCTGCTTGTTTTTTTTTTTTTTTGCGGAATCTTTCATGCGCCCAATGGTCATACACTGGAAGGAATAATTTGTTAACCTTATTCGAAATTTAAAATGTTCTAAGAGCTGTACTTTTCAATAAAAACAAGTAAGGACGGGATTAAGTCGGGCATAGCCTACCTTTTGATATCCCACACCACATTGGGTATTCAAGCTAAGTCATCAAAACACCAAAATAACAAATCACCAAAATATTGCAGTAATAGATAAAATGGGACGAAAATATATATAGGAGCTATATCCAAATCTGAACAGATTTCAATGAAATTCAACAGCAATGCCGGGAGTCATAAGGGAAGCCTTTGCGCCAAATTTCATGTAAAACTGTTAACAAATGACCACGTTATTGCAATATTAGTCAAAATCGGGCGAACATAGACATGGCAGCTATATCCAAATGTCAACCATGGTAGTCTTACGAGAAAGCATACTGCCAAATTTTAAAAAGATCGGGTAATAAATGCGCGTGCAATAGCTTTAGAAGTGAAAATCGGGCATCTCATGTATATGGGAGCTATATCTAAATCCAAACCACCACCAGGGACTCCTCTCCGATTTCGTGAGAATCGGTTAACAAATGACGATATAATTGCAATATGGGAGCTTTTTCCATATCTGAACAGATTTCTTTTAATTTCAAAAACTTTGTCTCTCGGCCAATAAAAAGGGCTGTGAGAAATTTGATGGTTATCGGACGAAATATGCGACCTGTACTTTGTACACAAATTAACATGAATAGACGGACAGACAGACAGACGTACAGACAGATTGATATAGCTAAATCGAATCAGAAAGTGATTCTGAGTCGATCGGTATATATATCAATGGTTCCAATTTGCTTATTTCTTAGTGTAACAAACAAATTAACTAAGTTGTAATACCCTGTAATGTAAATCCGTGCAAGACAGAAGTAGTTCCTTTCAGCAGGAGATACAAGTTGCCTACAGTAGCCCCTGTCTCCTTGGGAGGAGAAAGCGCTAAATAACTTGGAGTTTTCCTGGACAGAATATTGAACTTCAAATCCAACATTTTGGAAAGGGCAAGAAAAGCAACTCTTGCCCTATACACCTGCAAGAGAGCCATTGGCAAAAGTTGGGGTTTTAGACCGCGCGTTGTATATATACTGCAGTTGTCAGACCTATAATACTATATGGTGTTGTGGTCTGGTGGACGGCGCTTCAATTGTCCACCTACTGTTCAATAGTCAAGCGGATCCAAAGTATGGCTTGTTTGTGCATCACAGACGCACTGTGGACGACACCATCATGTAATGCTACATCTAATGCCTTTGGACCTTGTGGCTAAACAAACTGCTGCGAGCAGTGCCGAGAGGTTAAGGGAGCCTTCTCTTTGATTATGTTGCGGCTACTGACACTGTGTTATCCTTGATACAATGATGTTCCAGGCAGTGTGGATTACACCCTATCGGAGCCGCTTTTTGACTAAAAATACTGTACCACTATTTCTGATAGAACCGATTGGAACTACGATATCCCTGGTAAAAGAATTTACATAGACTTCTATACGGATGGTTCCAAATTAGACAACCAGGTGGAAATTGAGGTGTACTCAAAATAACAGAACTGGTCATATCGAAAAGGTTACCCGACCACTGAAGTGTGTATCAAGATTAATCCTTGCAATTAAGGAATAGCTAAGATATAATGTCATAGCGAGGATTGGCAAAAATATCTTCTCAGACAGCCAGGCAGTGATTAAATCCCCGGAGAACGTATTTCAAAACTCACCTTTTCTGGGTGCCGGGTCACAGAGATATCCCATTGAATTGTAAAGCGGACGAGCTTGCGAGACTAGGTAGTACCTAACACATTCCAGGGAATCTGAGATCTATGGGTATGGCTCTAGCGACATGTAAGCTACGTTTTCCGGACCAGGCCCGATGGATAACGAATGATAGCGGTCACAAAGAAGGGGCTGTGAGCATTCCAAAACATTTCAAAACTGTGACATAATTTAGACTTAAAGGAGTCTACCGCCTTGCTGTTACTGGTTAGAACAGAAATCTCAGTCATTGTGTCCGTCATGACTGATTATTTAATCTAATCGAAAAACATGCTGACAGGCTGAAGGTTGCCAGCAACGACATTTGCAGAAGCTGTGAGGACATCGAAGAAGAAGAAAAGACCATAGAACACCTTCTGTGTGTGTGTCCCGCACTGGCAGTTAGAAGGAGTTTCACTTTAGGTTATCATTTCTTTGAGAATCTGTCTGATTTAGTGGATGTGAACATTTGCAAGTTGTTGGGCTTTTTTAAGCGATTTGGATGGTTCAACGGTAGGAACTAGAAAGCATCTACCTTCTTCCGTTCCTGTGGTATCACAATGGACGAAAATGTCTAAGTGAGTCTGATAGCAGACTGCCACTTAAACCTAATCTAACCTAACCTATAATACCCTGTACTGCAGAAGTGGTGCAGGGTATAATTACAAGGTACTAATGTTGACTCATATCTCCTTGGAAGGAAACACTGTTCCATTGAATTTCGGAAAGGAAAAGAATCGAAATTATTGCCCTATGCACTTGCAAGAGGTCCTTTGACCAAATTTAAGGGCTTTACGGCGTGTAATGCATTGGCTGTATATTGAAGTTGTCGAAAGTATAAAGGCGTAAAGACTTGTCGCTCTTCTCCAAAGTGTCCAAAATCTGCCAGCTTCAAGATTGGGTTAAAGTTGCAGTCTATCTTGAAAGACAATTTGTGTTCTTTGAGAAACCACAGTGGCGCGAGACAAAAGTCAATGTTGGAAATCGAATCCATGAACCCTGTTTTGGTTATCCAAGTTCTCTACCCATTCAGCTTCCGACGCGCTTCACTTCTTAGTGTAAATAAATAAAAGCGTGGTATGTTCTACCCGGCCGAATCTTTGGAACCCACCACCATAGATTCTGCTCAAAATGTATACAAACAAAAATTTTGTTGAAGGCCATTATTTTATTCTACATGCAAAGCTTCTGTCAAACGAGCAAAAATTAAAGCTTTTAGGAACCGAACAAGGAGGATCGGTTTCGGGGAGACCGGTTCAGCAATTTCAGATTTTAGACTGATTTAGACCTATTTGGCACAGTTATTGGAAGTAAGAGAAAACCGCATGGAAAATTTCACCCAAATAGGACAAAAATTATGCCTTTTAAGGGCTCAAGAAGTCGAATAGGGAGATCAGTTTATATGGGAGCTATATCAGGTTATAAACCGATTCGAACCGCACTTAGCATAGTTAGGAAATAATAACGGAACATTACATACAAAAGTTCAGCCAAATCGGACAAAAATTGACTTATTGAGCAACTAGAGGATGTAATTCTCATCCGATTTGCCTAAAATTTTGTATGGGGGGATTTGTTATGACATCCAACAACTGAGCGTAGTGTGGTTTAAATCGGCACATAATCTGATATAGCTGACATATAAATTGATCTGGGATCTTGACTTCCTAGGGCTCTAGAGGGTGCAAGACTTATCCGATTTGGCTGAAATTTTGCACAAAGGGTTTTGTCTGAATAGATCTATAGCCTGATACAGCTCCATATAAACCGATCTTTCGATTATGCTTCTTGAGCCCCTACAAGGCGCAATTTTTATTCGAATGGACTGAAATATTTCCCAATGACTTCCACTATGGTCTACAACATTCAGTTCATTTATGGTCTGAATCGGACTATATCTTGGTATAGCTCCAATAGCATAACAATTCTTATCTATTATTCTTTGTTTGCCTAAAAAGAGAACTCGAGAAATGCGATCCATTCTGGATAAGATTCAGCCGGGCCGAACTTAGCACACTCTTACTTGTTTTTTTTTTTTGTTGAATTTATTTTTCTCAGTGTTTCTTTTTTATATTTTGTCTTTGTTAAGTTAGTCAAGGATTTCCTTTTGGTTTAAAATGAAATTCTCTGTTGTTGTGGTATATGACGGTGTTGGTGTGGCTGGTTGACACGTAGATGTGTGCACATGTAGCCGACCACTCATGCATGGCTGCAATAAGAATGTGCCACAACCAAAGGTATGGGTAAGCATCTATGAAAAAGAGACATAGACGGAACCTCCAAGTCTATAGAGTTTTTATACTTTCCATCATAGGATAAGGGGTATACTAATTGTGTCATTTCGTTTGTAACACATCGAAATATTGACCTGAGACCCAAAAAAATATATATGTTCTTGTTCGTCTTGACTTACTAAGTCGATTTAGCCCTGTCTGTACGTATGTGCTTCAGTCCGTATGTCCGTCCGTCCGTCTGTCGAAAACACGCTATCTTTCAAAGGAATAAAGATAATAGCTTGAAATTTCGCATTAACACTTCCTATTAGCGTAGATCAGTTGAGATTTTAAATGGGCTGGTTTAGGTTGAGTGGGCTGCCTAACGAAGGCCAGTCTGGCCCAATGTGTTACCCTAGAAAGAAAGAGAAGAGAAAGAAGATGTGAGACCTCGGACTAGAGGTTATATACTATTAAAAGAAAAACAGGAGGAATGGAGAACCCGAGTGGAGAGGAAAGAAACGCCCATCCCCACGCAAGCACGGATGTACCTACGCCGGAGCATATGGAACCCTCCTTTGGAACCATCCTGTTCCTGCAACAAATCTCAGGAGACCTACCATAGGTACGTTCGGCTCCCCAGAAAGGAGTGCTTACGTCCCTGCAGACCCGGACATGAACACAGAAAATACTCAATAGTCTCCCCTTCATCCTCATCGAGGCAACTTCTACTGAAGCCATTGTGCGGCATTCCCATGCGCGCCGCCATGAGGCCTATGGCACATTGCCCGGTTATGACCCCTGGAAAGGTACGCATCGACCTCTTATCGAACGCCAGCAACTTCCTCGTTCTCCTCTGGTCCATGACAGGCTTTAGCGCCTTTGCAATCCGGCAACCATCCACCGAGTCCCATCTCGCCTGCGACACCGCCCTGGTCATCCCCCCTACTGTGTTCAATAGCTCGACAAATGACACGTAGCCAAGACCGGTGACTGGTCCGCCAGACGCAGACAAAACCCTCCTGGCGCACTGTTCCGCCCTCTCATTTCCTGGAATCTCCCCCATATCAGTGTCACATCGTGGGCCCGGAGCCTATCCAGGGACTTCAAATAATCCTATCCACATGTCGACCTCACCATCCTCGACCACCAGGCTTTAAGCGCCGCCATACTGTCCACATCAGTTCTGAGTTTTGAGGACGGTTGACTTCTTACTAGAATTTCTCTTGCGGCTACTGTAATAGCACAGACGTCTGTCTGAAAGACCGTACACTCGTCCGGCAGTCTCAGGGACATACCGATATTGAGTGCGTCAGAGTAGTCCCCCAATCCAGTCTCTGACACCATCTTGAAGCAATCGGAGTAGATCGAGATCTCATCCTTCCCAAGTATAGCATTCGTTCTAGATTCTTCCCTACCAGGTAAACGAATCGTTAATGCCCTCACTCCAGTCGGCAATGGTGCCAGGTAGTCGAAGATCCTCCTCAGTCTATCCTCCGCATCCATAACACCAACCATCCTACTTCAGCATGCCGAGCTCCCTCAACCTAATCGCGACCTTGGCCGGAACTGCGCGGCCTCAATGGGATTCAAATGGGCTATATCGGTCCATGTTTTGATATAGCTGCCATTTAAATTGAACCTGAATTTTGACTTCTTGAGCTTCTAGAGGGCGTAATTCTAATCTGATTTGGCAGAAAATTGGAATGCAGTGTTTGGTTCAAATCGGTTTATAACCTCATATTGCTCCCATATAAACCAATCTCGGATCTTGACTTCTTAAGCCGCTTGAGGGCGCAATTATTATTCGATTTGGCTGAAATTTTGCATGAAGTTTTTTGTTTCAACTTCGAACAACTGTTCCATGTATGGTTCAAATCGGTTCTTTACCTGAACTACGTCCGTCCGTCTGTCTATTGAAATCACGCTACAGTCTTTTAAAATACAGATATTGAGCTGAAACTATGCACTTATTCTTTTTTTGCCCATAAGCTGGTTAAGTTCGAAGAAGGGCTATACCGGACTATATCTTGATATAGCCCACATATACACCGATCCGCCGATTTAGGGTCTTAGACACATAAAAGCCACATTTATGATCCGATTTTGCTGAAATTCGGGACAGTGAGTTGTGTTAGGCCCTTTGACATCCCTCGTCAATTTGACCCAGATCGGTCTAGATTTGGATATAGCTGCCATATAGACGGATTCGCCGATTTAGGGTCTTAGGTCCATAAAAGCCACATTTATTATCCACATTTATTATTATTTATCGGTCCAGATTTGGATATAGCTTCCATATAGACCGATCCGCCGATTTATCCGATTTTACTGAAATTTGGGACAGAGAGTTGTCTTAGGCCCTTCGACATCCTTCGTCAATGTGGCCCAGATCGGTTCAGATTTGGATATAGCTGCCATATAGACCGATCCGCCGATTTAGGGTCTTAGGCCCATAAAAGCCACATTTATTATCCGATTTTGCTGAAATTTGGGACAGTGAGTTGTGTTAGGTCAGTCAACATTTGTCTTCAATTTGGACCAGATCGGTCCAGATTTGGATATAGCTGCCATATAGACCGATCCGCCGATTTAGGATCTTAGGCCCATAAAAGCCACATTTATTATCCTATTTTGCTGAAATTTGGGACAGAGAGTTGACTTAGGCCCTTCAACATCCTTCGTCAATTTGGCCTAGATCGGTCCAGATTTGGATATAGCTGCCATATAGACGGACCTCTCCATTTAAGGTTTTGGGGCCATAAAAGGCGCATTTATTTTCCAATTTCGCCGAAATTTGGGACAGTGAGTTGTGTTTGACTCTTCCACATTTTCATGCAACTTGTCCCAAATTGGTTCAGATTTGGATATAGCTGCCATATAGACCGATATCTCGATTAAAAGTCTTGGCCCCATAAAAGACGCATTTATAATCCTATTGCAGTTAGATTTGAGACAGTGGCTGTTATGTTAGGCTTTTCGACATCCGTGTCGTATATTGTTCAGATCGGTTTATTTTTAGATATAGCTCTTAAAAAGACCAATATTTTGTTATGCACAATTGAACAATGACTTGTATTTAATAGTAGTTGGTCCAAATCGGAACATATTTCGATATAGCTGCTATGGGATTTTGGATTTTGACGAAGGGTGGTTTACATATATACCCAAGGTGGTAGGTATCCAAAGTTATGCCCGGCCGAACTTGACGCCTTTTTACTTGTTTTTTTTTTTCTTGTTTCTTTTATTTGAAAAACTTTCTTGTAGCTCTTAAAAAATCACCCTTTATGATTGAAAAATCAAAAATGCACAACTTTGACATATTTTGGGCGAAAACAATAAAACAAGCTGGGTTAACAAATTAACTAATATCAACGTATCTTGATGTGGGTCGTTAGTGATTACAAATGTGCGATATCGGTTCAGATTTGGGAATAGCCCCTCCATAATCCGATCCCCAGATTTTACAACTTAGATGTCTATAGATGCCTGAACTTTTGTTCACTTCGGATGAAATTTCGGACAGAGTTTTTCTTTGTATTTTTCAGCATCGGGGGAAAGTACGGTCCAAATCGGTCTAGAACCTGGTATAGCTCCCATATAAACACATTCCAAGGTTTTACAACTTGTTCTATCCACTTGTGTTCTATCATGACTTTCAACAAGTTTGCTCAGTAGGATCCAAATCCGTTCATAATCTGATAAAGCTCCCATATATCCGATTTCCCGATTTGACATCTTGAGCTCCTGAAAGTGGCAATTGTTGTTCGATTTGGTTGACATTTTTATACCCTCCACCATAAGATGGGGGGTATACTAATTTCGTCATTCTGTTTGTAACTACTCGAAATATTCGTCTGAGACCCCATAAAGTATATATATTCTTGATCGTCGCAACATTTTATTTCGATCTAGCCATGTCCGTCCGTCCGTCCGTCTGTCTGTCAAAAGCACGCTAACTTCCGAAGGAGTAAAGCTAGCCACTTTTGCACAAATACTTCCTATTAGTGTAGGTCGGTTGGTATTGTAAGTGGGCCATATCGGTCCATGTTTTGATATAGCTGCCATATAAACCGCTCGTGGGTCTTGACTCCTTGAGCCTCTAGAGTGCGCAATTCTTATCCGATTGGATTGAAATTTTGCACGTAGTATTTTGTTATGAAATCCAACAACTGTGCCAAGTATGGTTTAAATCGGTTCATAACCTGATATAGTTGCCATATTAACCGATCTTGGGTCTTGACTTCTTGAGCCTCTAGAGTGCGCAATTCTTATCCGATTAGAATGAAATTTTGCACGACGTATTTTGTTATGATATCCATCAACTTTGCCAAGTATGGTTCAAATCGGTTCATAACCTGATATAGCTGCCATATAAACTAATCTTGGGTCTTGACTTCTTGAGCCTCTAGAGTGCGCAATTCTTATCCGATTGGAATGAAATTTTGCACGTAGTATTTTGTTATGATATCTAACAACTGTGTCAAATAAGGTTCAAATTGGTTCATAACCTGATATAGCTGCCATATTAACCGACCTGGGATCTTGACTTCTTGAGCCTCTAGAGGTCGCAATTATTATCCGATTTGCCTGAAACTTTGTACTACGGATCCTCTCATGACCATCAACATACGTGTTTATTATGATCTGAATCGGTCTATAGCCCGATACAGCTCCCATATAAATCGATCTCTCTATTTTACTTCTTGAGCCCCCAAAGGGCGCAATTCTTATTCTGACATTTTACACAGTTCTTCAACATGTAATTTAATTGTGGTCCAAACCGGACCATATCTTGATATCGCTCTAATAGCTGAGCAAATCTTTTCTTATATCCTTTTTTGCCTAAGAAGAGATGCCGGGAAAAGAACTTGACAAATGCGATCCATGGTGGAGGGTATATAAGATTCGGCCCGGCCGAACTTAGCACGCTTTTACATGTTCATATAGTGTTCTATTATGACTTTCCACATCCATGCTCAGTATGGTCCAATCGGCAATAGCTGCTATATATACCGATCTCCCGATTATTCTTCTACTAACAAAAAAGCTTCATATTTTGTCTGCATTGGTAGACATTTTGTAAGTAATATAAAAAGTGTCATTCACCTAAATTCGTTTGTGTAAATTTTTCAGTACAATCCATGGTGGTAGGTTCCCAAGATTCGGCCCAGCTGAACTTAGCACATTTTTACTTGTTTATGAATTATGCTGCAAAGCAAATGTTTTGTTAAGTGTTTGTCTAGCATTGTTGCCATTTTGCGCACTTGCAATTACTTTTTATGCCGTTTGTTGGAACGCTGTCGCCAAAAGTGTCCCCTGTTTTGCTCATATTTTTATTGCCATTGTTGTGGTGATGTGTGGTGGCGAAGGATGTATTAAATTTTGTTGCTTTTTTCACTTTTGGATTTAAAATTATTGTTTCATGTTTGTATAATGTGGGCATATTTTTATTGTCATTGTTCGAGACACCTTGACGTATGTGTGCGTGTGTGTGGGTAATAGGCTTTTGACTTATTTGCTCTATATGTTTGTCTGTAGGGGAAAGGTAAGCCGGGTATTTGGACCACAAAATCTTAATCCTCAAAGAATATTTACGATCTTTTTTTTTGTTTGTTTTGCTTGGTTTTATTGTTGCAGATTTTATGACATAATGAAATGTGTGCAAAAAAAATTATTTTGAAATTCTGATTTTTATTTTTATTATATATGTCATAACCTTAATTTTAAATGTCACAACAATTCAAGTGAAGTAAGAAAAACGACATTTTTTAATACATATTTTAAGCTTATACGAAAATAAATAAAGCTTAGCAGCTTCTGTTCACAGGTGGAGATTTTCGATGCTCTGCCATTCGTGGAAAAATTGTGGTTTTAGTTAGCAATTTAATGTAGGAGGTTTCATTAAGACAATTAAGAAGGAAATATCTTTAAAACTTTTTTTCTCAAAACTCAAATTATAATGTTTAGGTTAGGTTAGGTTGAAAAGAGGCTGCGGATATTAATCCGCCCATACCACCTTGGACATACACCTTAGCCAGTAATCGGCTGGCCTCGAAAAAGAAAATTTTAAGTCAGGAAGTCCATGCTACTTACAAAATCCTTAATTTTTTTCCATACCACTCCCCTAAGTTGGTTAATGTCTTCTATTGTGTCCCCACCTAAGTACCAGTATTTATTAGACGCAAAAGCCGGTAAATGGCAAAGGAAATGCTCCAATGTCTCATCATCTTCCCCACATGCCCTACAAAAGCTATCACTTGCCGCTCCGATTTTGCGTAAATGCGCTCGTAGTCCTATGTATCGCGTTAGGATAACAAAAGCTAAACTGACCTCCTTCATACTTCCTGTCAGTAATATCCTCATCCACTCACGATTCGGATCTCCCCTAGGATTTTCGCCATCTTACTTCTGTTTAACCAAGGTAATTGATGACAGTCCTCTGGCCTTCACTCCCAATTCGTCTGCCCTTTCATTTCCCCTTACACCGTTATGACCCAAACGATGCATATTGTGCCATCCACAGAGAAGGCATTCATTTCCTTCTTACACTCCAAGACTGTTCGCGACTTTACCCTCCTGGTTGTTATTGACCTAATGGTCATTTCGCTGTCCGTACAGATGTTCACATTCGATGTCCACGCGTTAGTACCACACCACCTCACGCATTCAGTGATCGCCCGAAACTTAGCCTGCAGGACCATATTTTTGTTAGGTAGTCCAAAACACATCTCAGTACCTGGGTTCTCAAGGTAGGCCCCCAGGCCCACCCTGTCCCCTAAATTTGATTCATCCGTGTAACATGATCTTACGGATGGCAATATTAGGGTTCCGTCAGTCCAAGGCTGTGCCTATGGCAGCAGTGCCTCGCACTCGACCTCAAGTGAAGTCTGGTATCTGATAGGGAATCACTTCCATCCCTTCCAGGTTTCCTATGGGAGCAGCTTTCCCATCTTCAAACCAATCTCCCATCGCCTTAAGTCTCATAGCCGCAGTGGCTGCCTCACACTTAATGTGTATGTCAATGGGTCAGATATCTAGAATAGTCTCCAGTGCCCTAGTGGGCGGCTTTCCCATCCTCAATCCATTCTCCCATCGCCTTAAGTCTCATAGCCGATGGCAGTGGCTGCCTCACACTTAATCTGTATGTCAATGGGTCAGATATCTAGACTAGTTTCCAGTGCCTTAGTGGACGTGGTCCTCATAGCTCCGCCTGTCCCCTAGCTTTGATCCATCCGTCTAACATGATCTTCCGGATGGCAATATTAGGGTTTCGTCAGTCCAAGGCTGTGCCTATGGCAGCAGTGCCTCGCACTCGACCTCAAGTGTAGTCTGGTATCCGATTGGGAATCTCTTCCATCCCTTCCAGGTGTCCTATCGTCGCCTCGATTATACCGCGATGGTATGGGAGCAGCTTTCCCATCCTCAATCCATTCTCCCATCGCCTTAAGTCTCATAGCCGCAGTGGCTGCCTCACACTTAATGTGTATGTCAATGGGTCAGATATCTAGAATAGTCTCCAGTGCCCTAGTAGGCGGCTATCCCATCCTCAATCTATTCTCCCATCGCATTAAGTCTCATAGCCGCAGTGGCTGCCTCACACTTAATGTGTATGTCAATGGGTCAGATATCTAGAATAGTCTCCAGTGCCCAAGTGGACGGCTATCCCATCCTCAATCCATTCTCCCATCGCCTCACAGTTAATCTGTATGTCAATGGGTCTGGTATCTAGAATAGTCTCCAGTGCCCTAGTGGACGTGGTCCGCATTGCTCCGCCCATGCCAAGACAACACGTTCTCTGAACTTGTAGTATGGTCCTAACGTTGCACTTTTTCTCCATAGCAGTCCACCAAACTCTACTGAGGCGTAAGTAAGCGTTGGTCTAATCACGTTCCTGTAGAGCCAGTAGACTATCTTCGGATTCAGGCCCCTTTTCAAGCCTACGGCCCGTCTACATAGTGCCTGTAGGCCTACTCAGTACTCTTCTGAATTTGACACTTCCAATTCAGTTTCTTATGCAAGATCACTTTTAAGTATTTGGCCTTGCCAGATATCGAAATCGTTTTATTGAGGAAATGTGGTGTCTCAAATTGGCCCACCATCATCTTCCTCGTGAACAGGCATATTTCAGTCTTCTCTGGGTTAACATTGAGACACCTGGGTGTAGCCCAGTCATATGCCATATGCAAGACCCTTTTGGCCCTTCTGCATAGATGGATCGGAATCTTACCTTTAAACGATTAAAATTAAAAGCCAAATATCCCCGAAACCAGAGATATTGTATACCTAAATCTCTTTTGTAAGGATTTTTAGCACTATCCAGGAAGAATTTTTCAAATCGGACCGAAAATGAAGATTTGGTATCCCGAACAATTTGGCAAAGTACCGAGGTGGCCAACTTAAGGGGCCTGCCAAGAGGCGCCTTGATCGTCATGTCATTTTAAGTCGATCTAGCCATGTCCGTCCGTTTGTCTGTCGAAAGCACGCTAACTTTCGAAGGAGTAAAGCTAGCCACTTGAAATTTTGCACAAATACGTTTTGTTAGTATAGGTCGGTTGGTATTGTAAATGGGCCAAATCAGTCCACGTTTTGATATAGCAGCCTCTAGAGGGCGTAATTCTTATCCGATTGGAATGAAATTTTACACGACGTGTTTTGTTGTGACTTCCAACAACTGCGCAAAGTTAGGATCAAATCGGTCAATAACCTGATATAGCGGCCATATAAACCGATCTTGCGTCTTTACATCTTGAGCCTCTGGAGGGCGCAATTCTCGCCCGATTTGACTGAAATTTTGCACGTAGTGTTTAGGTGTCACTTTCAACAACTGTCTTAAGTATGATTCAAATCGGTATATAATCTGGTATATCTGTCATATAAACCGATCTTGGATTTTGAATTCTTGAGCCAACAGAGCGAGAAATTCTCATCCGATTTGGCTGAAATATAGCATGAGGTGTTTTGCTTTGACTTCCAATAACTGTGCTGAGTATGGTGTAAATCGGTTCACAACGTGATATAGCTGCCATATAAACCCATCTGGGATCTTGACTTCTTGAGCCTCTAGAGTGCGCAATTCTCATCCGATTTGGTAGAAATGTTGTACAAATGCTTCAAATGCAAGAAATTTCTAAAAAGCATATAACATACTCACATATAGCTGTATATAAAGGGTGATTTTTTTGAGGTTAGGATTTTCATGCATTAGTATTTTACAGATCACGTGGGATTTCAGACATGGTGTCAAAGAGAAAGATGCTCAGTATGCTTTGACATTTCATCATGAATAGACTTACTAACGAGCAACGCTTGCAAATCATTGAATTTTATTACCAAAATCAGTGTTCGGTTCGAAATGTGTTCATTCACCGTAACGTTGCGTCCAACAGCATCTTTGAAAAAATACGGTCCAATGATTCCACCAGCGTACAAACCACACCAAACAGTGCATTTTTCGGGATGCATGGGCAGTTCTTGAACGGCTTCTGGTTGCTCTTCACTCCAAATGCGGCAATTTTGCTTATTTACGTAGCCATTCAACCAGAAATGAGCCTCATCGCTGAACAAAATTTGTCAAAATTTGAACACATTTCGAACCGAACACTGATTTTGGTAATAAAATTCAATGATTTGCAAGCGTTGCTCGTTAGTAAGTCTATTCATGATGAAATGTCAAAGCATACTGAGCATCTTTCTCTTTGACACCATGTCTGAAATCCCACGTGATCTGTCAAATACTAATGCATGAAAATCCTAACCTCAAAAAAATCACCCTTTCTTCTTCTTCAGGAAGTTTACATGTGTCTTAAAGATGTTAAACTTATTTGTTACATTACAATCTTTATCCATCTACAATGTAAACCACTACCGAACATTGTGTAAACGGACGTTCTTCCTCTGTCACTTAAGGAATTGGTTAATTATTTTAATACATCAAAATTTGTTGCATTAAGCCTAATTGTAAACATGCTATCTAACTAACAAACATTCATAATCATTAATCATCAAAAATCATCGTTCAATGTTTACTTATGCAAATATCAGGTAATTTTTCTGCAATCATTAAAGGTAATGAGCTTGCGGCTTGTATCCGTTTCCTCTTTACTTCTACTTTAATATCTCAAATGAATTATTAGAAATGCTAGTGTTTCCAATCTATTAAGGCTAATGGCAATAGTTTTAGTAAATGGACAAATACAAGTGTAAATTATACAATAAATAGATAATTTCACCTATGGTATAAAGACTGCTCCCAGAACACACACACACACACACAGATTCACACACAAAAAGGCATACTTTAGTGTTGTTCATACATATAGAGAAATATAAAATAAATGTTTGTGTTTAACTCACTCATACAAACAAAATATCCATCATCCTTTCAGCTGTCGAATGAAATATGGCTGTGTAGGCTTAACGAGATGTTGTTTGTTTGCCAATGAATGGCAACATCTGGAAAAGCTCCAGCAAATGGATGGCTAGCAATTTTTCTCTCTCTCTTCCATCCATCCATGCATGCTTTCTAGCTTCGATGTTTATATATGAAAATATATACACATATGTGTGTGTGTCTATGCAAAAAAAATAAAAAAAATAAAATCTGAATTCAATACATATGCAAACAGTAAAAGTTTCTTTGAAATTTTCCCGCGTTCCATTGTAGGCGGTTATCTTTGAAATTCAAATAGTGGTTATAGTTTTGAATTTCTAGACTTTGACTACGATGCGACCATATATGATATATGAAAGTGAAACTGTTTGTTGTTGCTGCTGTTGTTGCTGTGATCACATCACCGCCATATGGTAAACATTAATTTTTTTTTATGAAGAAAAGAAACACAAAAGCGCAAAAGGAGGTAAACAAATGAAAGATTTTTATTAAAGCTTTTAAATGTATTTAATTTTAAAGGGATTTAGAGGCATATAGTGAGAGAAATACTCGCATGTTGAGTGTTTAACTAGGAAAGGAAATACTTCAGCTCCAACGCACTATGGGTTAGAGCGTTCATAAATTATTTTAAATATTAAAGTTCCATGTAATAATAAAATAACTTAAATTGTCAACGTGGGAAGTTGGAAACTAATAGCACAACTTAAGACAAAAAAAATTGGGCAAAGATTTTGTAAACTTGTAAAGGCAAATGAGGCACAAAAATAAATGGAAGAAGTAAAAAGGCGTTAAGTTCGGGCAGGCCGAATTTTGGATACACACCACCAATTGCATACGTTAAGTCCCTTAGCAGTTATATCGAAATATGTTCCGATTTGGACCAAATACTAAGTATAAGTCATTGTTCAATTGTGTATAATAAAATATTGGTCTTTTTAGTAGCTATATCTAAAAATAAACCGATCTGAACCATAAACGACACGGATGTCGAAAAGCCGAATATAAGTCACTGTGTCAAATTTCAGTGAAATCGGATTATAAATGCGCCTTTTATGGGGCCAAAACTTTAAATCGAGATATCGATCTATATGGCAGCTATATCCAAATCTGGACCGATTTTGGTCAAGTTGCAGAAAAATGTCGAAGAGCCCAACACAACTCACTGTCCCAAATTTCAGCAAAATCGGGTAATAAATGTGGCTGTTATGGGCCTAATACCCTAAATCGGAAGATCGGTCTATATGGCAGCTATATCCAAATCTAGACCGATCTGGACCAAATTGAAGAAGGATGTCAAAGGGTCAAACACAACTCAATGTTCCAAATTTCAGACAAAATCGGAGCCTCTAGAGGGTGCAATTCTTATCCGATTTGTCTGAAATTTCGCATGAGGCGTTTTGTTATGACTTTCAACAACTGTGCCAAGTCCAAATCGGTTAATAAACTTTTGTAAACCGATCCTGGATCTTAATTTCTTGAGCCGCTAGAGGGAACAATTATTATCCGATTTGGGTAAACAAGTGTGCCATGTAGGTTCATATATTCAATTCATGAAATCTTTATTTGAATCGATAGTACGGTATATATTGTATGATTTAATGTTTGAAGATTATTTCATGCAAATGTTGACCGTGACATTTGTTATCAGATTTCTGTGAAATTTGTAGCTGTGAGATATATTATGCCTGAAATTTGAAACTGTGAGTTTCACTAGGCCCCCCGATATCCGAAACGAGTATGGTCCATATACGACTATAATAAGAAATTGCTCCCATATAGACGGATCTAACAATTTCGGGTCTTAAGCCCATAAAGAGCGCATTTATATCACAATTTCGCTGAATCTTTCAACAATTATTGTTAAAAAACCCTTGCAATCCATGCCAAATATGGTTCTGATCTGATTAAATTCCATATACGCCCATAATAAGAATAAGGCAGAAAAGAAATAGAAGAAGAGTGGGAGAGATTGATCAAGTCTCCATGACAAGTTTGGCTAAGACTGAAGGCATGGCGACCAATGCTGTCTTTTTCAACAATGGGAAGACTAGGACAGACAAGCCATGCAGTGGCAGGTGACGCAATACCGCTTAACGAACGGGGAGGTCAACGGGGAGATCATGACAGACTTTTACATTTTAGGAATACTAGGATAAGTTAGTATTTTCCTCCCCATGTTCAAACGAGTGCGAACCTTTACTGCAAAAAGGCAATGATTTGAATCTATGTTCACTTCACGAATCCATCGTACATCTAACACTCTGGATGAATGCCTTCTATCTATCACAACGTGATCAATTTGGTTTCTCGTGTTTTGGTCGGTTGAGAGACATGTGGCTTTGTGAATATTTATACCCTACACCACCATCGGTTTAGATTTAGATATAGCTCCCACTTATATCTTTCATTCGATATGCCCTTCTTTACCAAATTTTGCATAGTATGTTTCGTGTTACGTCTCAATACGTGTGCAAAATTTCATATAAATCGGTTCAGATTTAGATATAGCTCCCATATATAACTTTCATCCGATTTGGCGGATCCGGCGGATCGGTCTATGACAAATCGGATGAATGACAAAATTAATATACACCCATCCTTCGGTGGTGGGTGTAAAAAGTAACCTCGAAATAGAAAAATTGAAGTTAAGAATTCTGTGCTATTTACAAAATCCTTAATTGTTTTCCATATCACTCAACCAAGTTGGTTCAAGTCTGGTATGATGTTCCAACCTAAGTACCGGTGTCTGTTAATCGCAAAAGCCGGCAATGGTATTGGAAATGCTCCAACGTCTCATTATATTCCCCACATGCCCTACACATGCCATCACTTGCCGCATCGATTTTACATAAGTGAGCTCGTAGTTTTATGTATGCCTTTATGACATCAAAAGCTTTACTGACCTCCTTCTAACTTCTTTTCAGTGATAGCATCGTCCTCTCACGAGCCGGATCACCCCATAGAATTTTCGCCGTTCTACCGATTGTTTCGCTGTACTACAGTGTTACATGTTTGTCGCCCACTCCCTTAACTCGGTCTGCGTCGACCCGAAAGGGTTAATCAAGTTTATTGACGGCAGTCCTCTGGTCTTCACCGCCACATCGTCCGCCTTTCATATCCCCTTACTCCGGATTTTGCCATCCCCAGAGAAGGCCTTAATCTCCTTCTTACACCGCAAGACTGTTCGTGACCTTACGGTCTTGGTTGTTATTGCCCTTATTGCAACTTTAATGTCGATAAAGATATTCACACTCGACGTCCTCGCGTTAGCACCACACCAACTCACGCATTCCGTGATCGCCCGGATCTCCGCCTGGTCAGCCAGTCTATAACTGATCTCAGTCCCTGGGCTCACAATGTAAACCCCCAGGCCCACTCTTTTCTCTAGCTTTGATCCATCCGTGTAACATGATCTTCGCAAATGGCAATACTATTGTTCCGTCAATCCAAGACTGTGCCGATGCAGCAGTGCCTCGCACTCGATTTCAAGGTTCATCTCAGGTATCCGATCGGAGATCTCCTCCCTTTCCTCAAGGTTTCCTATCGTCTGCTCGATTATACCGCTATGGCATGAGCTGCTCCCATCCTCAATCCATTCTCCCATCGCCTTAAGTCTCATAGCTGTAGTGGCTGCCTCACTCTAAACCTGTATGTCAATGGGTCGGATATTTAGAATAATCTCCAGTGCCCTAGTGGGCGTGGTCCTCATCGCTCCGCCTATGCCAAGACAACATCTTCTCTGAACCTCTTGTATGGTCCTTATGTTGCACTTTTTCTCCATAGCAGTCCACCAAACTATTGAGGCGTAAGTCAGCATTGGTCTAATCACGTTCCTGTAGAGACAGTAGACTATCCTCGGATTCAGGCCCCATTTCAAGCCTACGGCCCAACATCTGTAATCCTTCTCTGTACGTTATTGAATGTGACACTTTCAATTCAGTTTCCTGTCCAAGATCACACCTAAGTATTTGACCTTGTCAGATATCGAAATCGTCTTATTGAGGAAACGTTAAATTCGCCCACCTTCGTCTTCCTCGTGAACAGGCATATTTTAGTCTTCTCTGGATTAACATTGAGACCTCTGGGTCAAGCCCAGTCATATGCCATATGCAAGACCCTTTCGGCCCTTCTACATAGCACAAATACTTTTTTTTTAGTGTAGGTCGGTTGGTATTGTAAATGGGCCATATCGGTCCATGTTTTGATATAGCTGCCATATAAACCGATCTTGGGTCTTGACTTCTTGAGCCTCTAGAGTGCGCAATTCTTATCCGATTGGGATGAAATTTTGCACGACGTGTTTTGTTATTATATCCAACAACTGTGCCAAGTATAGTACAAATCGGTCCATAACATGATATACCTGCCATATAAACCGATCTTGGGTCTTGACTTCTTGAGCCTCTAGAGGACACAATTCTTATCCAATTTGAATGAATTTTTGCACGAAGTATTTCGTTATGATATCCAACAACTGTGCCAAGTATGGCATGAATATATGAAATCGATCCATAACCTTATATAGCTGTCATATAAACAGATCTGGGAATTTGACTTCTTGAGCTTTTAGAGGGCGCAATTCCTATCCGATTTGGCTGAACTTTTGCATGACGTATTTTATTTTTACTTTCAACAACTGTGTCAAATAAGGTTCAAATCGGTTCATAACCTGATATAGATGCCATATAAACCGATCTGGGATCTTGACTTCTTGACCCCTAGAGGTCGCAATTATTATCCGATATGCCTGAAATTTTGTACGACGGATCCTCTCATGACCATCAACAAACGTGTTTATTATGGTCTGAATCGGTCTATAGCCCGATACAGATCCCATACAAATCGTTCTCTCTATTTTATTACGTGAGCCCCAATGGGCGCAATTCTTATACGAATTGGCTGAAATTTTACACAGGTCTCCAACATATAATTTAATTGTGGGCCGAACCGGACCATATCTTGATATCGTTTTAATAGCAGAGCAACTCTTTTCTTATATCCTTTTTTGCCTATGAAGAGATGCCGGGAAAAGAACTCGACAAATGCGATCCATGGTGGAGGGTATATAAGATTCGGTCCGCCCGAACTTAGCACGCTTTTACTTGTTTTTTATTATTTTTGTAGTGAATTTTAATAATTTCAGTGCATTGCTGAAGCGTGGCATGCTTTTACTTATTACTTGTTTCAAATTTAACGATAGTTAAATTTGGTTTTTGGAATTGTAAAAGGAGAATTTTATCTTTATTTGGCTTTTTGCAGCTTTTCAAATCCCCTTCCATAATTTTACTACCATACTAACCCCATCTCACCCACTGTGCCAACCTTTTGCCAAATTATTTGACCTTATAAAAGAAGAGGGTTAATTGTATCTTGTGTCGGCAAAAGACTGAAATGTTTGAATAAAAAATTGTTGTGTTAACTTATATGCTTAAAACTAAATTTATGTTATCTTCTTTACAGATTTCAGCCAAGCAATATTGCCACAGTTTGTTGAACATTTTGTTGTGTGTTTTCTTTTTGTTATTTTCTGGCATAGAAACAAGGTCATCATATATTCAGAAAACACCCACACATACGAAAGCACAACAGTTGGAACAACAAAAAAAGGAGTTCATTTCTAGCCAACAACTATGTGAGGGGGTGAGATAATCCGAAAAATGAAAAAAAAAACGGACGACAGAACACCAGCATTGGCCTTGTCCATTGTAAAAAGCCACGTGCTTGGCCAAAACTTTCTCTAACGTCCGTCCCATATTAATGGTCACAAACATGCCTCACATGTTGTTCCTTTTGTGCTGACGACTATTTTAGAACCAAAAGTTACCTAAAATTTGTGTTGCTGCTATTCGTTAACTTTATTTGGTCTGCATTTTTATAAGCTGCTGCACTACTGTGATAAGGGGCCATAGTAAACTACAGAATTCGTTTGTAATGCCATGAACAAATCCGAAGGAAAACTAAAAATTTCTTTTCGAAATAACTCGAAAAAATTTTTTTCATCTATGAAACCATACCTCAAGAAAGTACAGACCATCATAGCCCATAGGTGCACATATCCCCCATTAAGACTGAAGGAGGCCACCGTAGCGCAGAAGTTAGCATGTCCGCCTATGGCGCAGAACGCCTGGGTTCGAAACCTGGCGAGACCATCAGAAAAAGTTGTCAGCGTTGGTTTTCCCCTCCTAATGCTGGCAACATATGTGAGGTACTATGCCATGTAAAAATTCTCTTAAAAGAGGTGTCGTACTGCGGCACGCCGTTCGGACTCGGCCATAAAAAGGAGGTCTCTTATCATTGAGCTTAAAACTTAAATTGAACTGCACTCATTGATAAGTGAGAAGTTTGCCCCTGTTCCTTAGTGGAATTTTCATGGGCAAAATTTGCAATTTTTAAGTCTGAAAGTTTAGGTTCGAATCCATATAAGAGCATCAATAACTTCAGAGACATTTGAGAGGTGTATTCATCTAAATATTAAATCATACAATACTCATAGGTATGAAAGAACTCTCCCTGGCAGTCCTTTGGAAAATTTTTCTTCTTGTGCTCCTTGGAAAAACTTGGGTCCTTTCCCGGGTTTCCCTTAAAAAAAATAAATTTAAATAACTGCCCACACAAAGGGTTATGTAGTGTATCCTATGTTCACCTATGCCCTTTGTGAGTCCTTTAGCTTCAGATATTCTTTCACAGGGAGATTTCATTGTTGGTTCTCATGCTGACTCCGTTATCATATGGTTATTTGTAAAGTTTTATTTTGTTGTTGTCGTTGTTGTTGTCTGTTATTATTTTTAAGATTATCTGCACGTTTCGGTGTATGGCTTTAATCTAAATTCAGATAATTTACTTTATGAGCGGTATTTTTGGGTATGGCATGAACCCGGTGCGCCAAAGCCATGCCATATGATGTTAACTTTTTATAATTTTCATATCTTAAATGGTCTTAAGGTTAAGTCGGCGATTGTTTAGTTTTTTTTTTTATTGTTGTTGGTTGAGCTTAGCAAACGAATTTAATATGAAAACAGCAACAACCAACATATCCCACCGCATAATTGAATATGGAAATAAATTCCTTAAAAACCAAAAAAAAACACACAAAACATTAAGAGAAACAATATCCATTTTTGGCTGGGTGGCTGGCTAACAGAATTGGCTGTTGGATTTTGTTTTTGCTGTCTGGTTGCTTTTCTTTTATTTCTCTCATTTTGGGTTTAGTTCTAAAATGTAATGGCTGAAATAAAATTTGTAATAATTTTTTTTAAGGCAAATTTAGAGCGGACAGTTTACAAACCGATTTAAAGAGATAACAATAAAGGTGTTTGAAATATCAAAAACGTTAATCTGTAATCTGCTTTACAAAGAATTTGCTATAATTTTTAATGCTATGACTACAAGCACTTTGATAGTTGGGATTTAAAGTTTAATCTGCTATAGCCACTGAAAACACTTTTTATATCTTTTTTCTTCGCAAGTTTCTTTTCAAGGATTTCCATGAACAGTGTGTAATTTTTTATTAAATGGTGAGAGATAATTTGGAACATCGCATAGAGAGAGAAAATCGAAGTAAAAACTAGTTAAAAGGCAATAATTATTGGATACCCACCACCTCGGATATATATGTAAACCCCCTTTCATCACAATCCGATGAAAATTGGATAACTTATGCACCCACATTCGGCACGGATATTAAGTGGTCTAATAAATAAAAGTCACTATTGAATTTTGTATTTCAAACTTCAACAAAATCGGGTAATAATTAAAGCATTTATGAACGTCAGACTCTTAACAGGCATATCGGTCTGTCATCTATGTCTAAATACAGTCCTATTTTTACCATATTTGGGTCGGGTGGCGGGTGGCCTAAAACTACTCACTGATTCAAATTTCAGTGAAATTAGATAATATATTCAGCTTTTATGAATTCCAGACCCTTAAACGGCAGATCGGCCTATATGGCAGCTATATCTAAACATAGTTCGATCTGAAACATATTTTGGGCGAATGTCGGAAAGTTTAAAACAACTCTCTGTCTCAAATTTCAGCGAAATTGTATAACAATTAAATCTTTTATGGGCTTCGGACCAATAATTAGCAGATCGGTCTATATGGCAGCTATTGTATATCTAAATAAAGTTCGATCTGAAGCATATTAATATCGGATATCGAAAGGATAAAAACAACTCACTGTTTCAAATTTTAGCGAAATCGGGCAATGAACAAACCATTTATGAGCTTCAGACCGCTTATCAGCAAGTTGATATCAGGAGGCTCAAAGCAACTCGCTGCTTCAAATTTTAGCAACATTGGGTAATAAATAAAGCGTTTATGGGCTTTAGACCTTAAGCTACTCACTGTTTCAAATTTCATCGAAATTGGGTAATAAATAAAGCATTTATGGGCTTCAGATCCTTTGTCGGGAGATAGGTCTATATGGCAGCTATATCTAAATATAGTCTGATCCAAATCATATTTGGGGCGGATGTCGGGAGATCTAAAAATACCAACTGTTTCAAATTTCAGCGAAATCGGATAATAAATAGGGCTTTTATGGGCTTTAGACACTTTATCGAGAAATCGGTCTATATGGCAGCTATATCTAAATATAGTACAATCTGAACCATATTTGGGTCCGTTGCTAGGAGGCCAAAAATTAGTTACTGTTTTAAATTTCAGCGAAATTGGTTGAAATCTAAAGCTTTTATGGGCTTCAGACTCCTAATCGGGAGATCGGTCTATATGGCAGCTATATATAAATATGGTATGACCTGAACCATTCTGAGGTCAGATGTCAGGAGGCTTAAAATAACCCACTGTTTCAAATTTCAGCGAAATAGGGCAATAAATAAAGCTTTATGGGCTTCGGACCCTTTATCGGCAGATCGGTCTATATGGCAGCTATATCTAGATATAGTCCAATCTGAACTATATTTAGGTCAGATGTTGGGAGGCCTAAAACTACTAACTGTTTTAAATTTCAGCAAAATCGGATAAAAAACAAAGCTGTTATGGGCTTCAGACCCTTTATCAGGAGATCGGTCTATATGTCAACTATATCTCGATATAGTCCGATCTGAACCACATTGAGGTCAGATGTCGGGAGGCCTAAAACAAATCGGTCTATATAGCAGCTATATCCAAATATGGTCCGACTTGGCCCGTTCAAGAACTTAACCAGCGTGCATCAAAAAGACGTATCTGTGCCAAATTTCAGCTCAATGTCTCAATTTTTGAAGCCTGTGAGTAATTACAACAGATGGACGGACAGACACGCGGACATCGTTAAAACATCTTAGAATTTTATGGCGATCCGAAATATATTGGGTTGCCCAAAAAGTAATTGCGAATTTTTTAAAATAAAGTAAATGCATTTTTAATAAAACTTAGAATGAACTTTAATCAAATATACTTTTTTTACACTTTTTTTCTAAAGCAAGCTAAAAGTAACAGCTGATAACTGACAGAAGAAAGAATGCAATTACAGAGTCACAAGCTGTGAAAAAAATTGTCAACGCCGACTATATAAAAAATCCGCAATTACTTTTTGGGGAACCCAATATATATTTTGTAGGGTCGGAAATTAACATTTCGATGTGTAGCAAATGGAATGACTAAATGAGTATACCCTCTATCCTACGGTGGTGGGTATAACTAGTCAAAACCAGTGAGGAAAGACAAAAATCGGTCGGTGCTACATATATAAAACCCCATACCTTCCCTATTTGATGCTATATATAATTCTTAACCAATTTTGATGGACTTTGCCGGAGGTTTTCAGATGGGTTATGGTACGGATACGGATCAAATTTCCATCAAATATGTTCAAATTCTAATAACCATGGCTCTATAAGTTCAAATAGGGTTTATTTTGAAAAATTTTAAAAACTTTCCTATAGCTCTTAGAATATCACCCTTTACATATATGTTTATTGTTTATTTACTAAGGGCAAAGTCAGGCTCGCGAAAACCCAGTCATTCTTATTGGTTTTCTGTTTTCAAGTAAAGTGGAGCTCTTGAAGGTCAAGTAACCAACCAACTTATAACAATTGAAAATAAGAGAAATAATATGCTTTCCCATAAAATGGATAAATAGTTGCCAAGTTGATCATAGTAGGGAAATCCATGGGAGTGAAAGTAAAGCTTAAAAAATTAAAATTAAAAAAAATTAAATTAAATTAATAAAATTAATTAAAAAATTAAATTAAAATTAAAATTCCAAAAATTCAATTCAATGTAATTAAGTTGTAAATGAATTTCAATCAGAATAAGAATAATCTTTGGCTTTATATCTGAAAAACCGCAGTTGAAATAATTTGGAGTTTTAGCATTACTAATTTATTTTTTTTTCTCCTTTTTCATTCCAGGTAAACTTTCTCAATTTGATACAATTTATTAAATGTTGTAAGTAAACTTTTACAAGTAATTTTTGACTTGTTTATAAACCTTTTTTATACCCTCCAGCATAGGATGGGCATATATACTAACATAGTCATTCCGTTTTTAACACATCGTCTAAGACATTGGTCTAACACTCCGTAAAGTATATTCATGTATTCTTGATAGCCATAAGATTTGAAGTCAATGTAGCCACGTCTGTCCGTCTATCTGTATCCGTATATCTGTCTGTGGAAAGCACGCTAACTTTCGAAGGAGTTAAGCTAGGTACTTGAAATATTGCACTAATATTATATATAACAAGTAAAAAGGCGTTAAGTTCGGCCGGGCCGAACTTTGGATACCCACCACCTCAGGTATATATGTAAACCACCTTTTATCAAAATTCGGTGAAAATTTCATACCTTATACTCATATACCTCATACCAATCTGAACTATATACGACACGGATGTCGAAAAGCCGAACATAAGTCACTGTGTCAAATTTCAGTGAAATCGGATTATAAATGCGCCTTTTATGGGGCCAAGACTTTAAATCGAGATATCGGTCTACATGGCAGCTATATCCAAATCTGGACCGATTTGGGCCAAGTTGCATAAACATGTCGAAGAGCCTAACACTAAGCACTGTCCCAAATTTCAGCTAGATCGGACAATAAATGCGTCTTTTATGGCCCCAAAACCTAAAACCAAGATATCGGTCTATATGGCAGCTATATCCAAATCTGGACCGATCTGCGCGATATTGCAGAAGTATGTCAAGGGGCTTAACTCAACTCACTGTTCCAAATTTTGGCGACATCGGGCAATAAATGAGCATTTTATGGGCCCAAAACCATAAATCAAGAAATCGGTCTATATGGCAGCTATATCCAAATTTTAACCGATCTGAACCAAATTGAAGAAATATGTCAAAGGGCCTAACGCAACTCACTGTCCCAAATTTCAGCAAAATCGGATAATGAATGTGGCTATTATGGGCCTTACACCATAAATCGGAGGATCGATCTATATGGCAGCCATATCCAAATCTGGACCGATCTGAGCCAAATTAACGAGGGATGTCGATGGGCCTTACACAATTTACTGTCCCGAATTTCATCAAAATCGGATACATTTATTATCCGCTTTTGTGGGTCTAAGACCCAAACCGGAGGATCGGTCTATATGGCAGCTATATCCAAATCTGAACCGATCTGGGCCAATTTAACGAAGGATGTCGATGGGCCTTACACAATTCACTGTCCCGAATTTCATCAAAATCGGATAATAAATGTGGCTTTTGTGGGCCTAAGACCCTAAACCGGAGGATCGGTCTATATGGCAGCTATATCCAAATCTGAACCGATCTGGACCAAATTGACAAAGGATGTCGAAGGGCCTAACGCAATTTACTGTCCCAAATTTCAACAAAATCGGATAATAAATGTGGCTTTTATGGGTCTAAGACCCTAAATCGGCAGATCGGTCTATATGGAGGCTATATCAAGATATAGTCCGATATAGCCCATCTTCGAACTTAACCTGCTTATGGACAAAAAAAGAATCTGTGCAAAATTTTAGCTCAATATCTCTATTTTAAAGACTGTAGCGTGTTTTCAACAGACAGACGGACAGACGGACGGACATGGCTAGATCGTCTTAGATTTTTACGCTGATCAAGAATATATATACTTTATAGGGTCGGAAATGGATATTTCGATGTGTTGCAAACGGAATGACAAAATGAATATACCCCCATCCTTCGGTGGTGGGTATAAAAATCAATTGTTTGTTTGTTTGTTTGTATGTTTGTGTGTTCCTTATAGACTCAGAAACGGCTCAACCGATTTTCTTGAAATTTTCACAGATGGTGCTTAATGATCCCGTGGAGAAAATAGGATACTACATTTTTTGATATCTGAAGGGGGAGCGGACCCTCCCCCTTACCCTAATTTTCAGAAACGCCAGATCTTGGAGATGGGTGGTGCGATTTAAGCGAAATTTTGTTTGCCCTAAAAATAAAAATTTGGTATCCAAATTTTTGATGGGGTACCTAGGGAGGGGTTGCCCCACCCTAAAACCTACCAAACATTTACTTAGACCAATCACGACAATATGGGACTCAAATGAAAGGTATTTAGGATAAGAAAACCTATCTGATGTCCATTTGTCGAACCAAGTGCTAGGGGGACCACCCCAACCCCCAAAACACCCCTAGATCGGACATATTTACCGACCATGGCAATATGGGACTCAAATGAAAGGCATTTGCGAGTAGAATACGAATGTGATATCCAAATGTGGGTCCACGTTTCTGGGGGTCCACACCTTCCCCATAAAACCCACCAAACAAGACTAATTTACTGACAATCGGAATATGGGGCTCAAATAAATGGTATTTGAGTGCAGAATTAGAATCTGATATCCAAATATGAGACCAAATGTTTGGGGGGCCGCCTCTCCCCAAAAAGCCTCCCCCAAAGGGGACACATTTACGACCATAGCCACATGGGGCTCAAAGGAAAGGTCTTTGGGAGTAAAGCACAAATCTGATATCAATATTCGGGAAAAGTGTTTATTGGGCCACCCCATCCCCACAACACCACCCAACCCCCAAAACACCCCTAAATCGGACATATTTACCGATCATGGCAATATGGGACTCAAATGAAAGGTATTTGCGAGTAGAATACGAAACTGATATCCAAATGTAGGACCACGTTTCTGGGGGTCCACCCCTTTCCCAAAACACCCCCAAACAGGACTTATTTACTGACCATGGGAATATGGGGTTTCAATAAGAGGTATTTGAATGTAGAATACGAATCTGATATCCACATATGGGACCAACTGTTTTGACGGGCCGCCTCTGAACAAAAACATCCCCCAAAGGGGACAAATTTATGACCATAGCAATATGGAGCTCAAATGAAAGGTCTTTGGGAATAAAGCACGAATCTGATATCAATATTCGGAAAGAGTGTCAGTGGGGCCACCCCACCCCATAACACCAGGTTTTTAGAGCGGAACATGAATCCCATATATATTTTCAAGGCCAACTCACTGATTGGCCGCCCATCCCCCAAAACACCCCCCAAGCCGTTCATGTTTGCCGACTATGGAAATATGGGGCTCAAATTAAAGGTAAGTGGGAGTAGACCATGTATCTGATATCAACATAAGAGGCCAACTGTCTAGCGGAAGTCCCACCACCATAACAAGCTCCAAATAAAATTAGCCTCTTGAAATTTTGCATAAATACTTTTTATACATGTATGTCGGTTGGGATTGTAAATGGGCCAAATCGGTCCATGTTTTGATATAGCTGCCATATAAACCGATCTGGGATCTTGACTTCTTGACCCTCTAGAGGGCGCAATTCTCATCCGATTTGGCTGAAATTGTACATGAGGTGTTTTTTATGACTTCCAATAACTGTGCTAAGTATGGCGCAAATCGGTGCATAACCAAGTCACTAAGTGGCCGCCCAAAATACCCCCCAAGCCGGTCACGTTTGCCGACTATGGAAATATGGGGCTCAAATTAAAGGTATTAGGGAGTAGACCACGTATCTGATATCAACAGTAGAGACCAACTCTAGGGGACGTCCCACCACCATAACAACCCCCAAATAGGACATATTTGCTCACCAAGACAATGTGGGTCTTAAAGAGAGTGGAACTAAATATTTATAGTTTTTAGGGCCAATACCCCAAACCGGACATATTTGCTGACTTTTGTAATAAGGAGTTTAAATGAGATTAGAAAACGATTTTGATATACAGTTATGAGACCAATGGCAATATGGGGTTCAAATAAATGATATATAGATACATGAGAATAAAGCACGATGCTGATATATTTTCCGGGCTTAGTGCTTGGGGGACCACCCCAATCCCCAAAACACCCCTAAATCGGGCATATTTACCAACAAAGTCAGTGTGGAGAATAAACTAAAAGGTATTGGGGGTAGAGCAAGAATTGACACCCACTTTCGGGACCAATTTTCTAGGGGGTCTACCCCTTTCCCAAAATACCCCACAAATAGCAATATTTTACTGGCCATCGCAATATGGGGCTCAAATAAAGGTATTTGGGAATAGAATACGAATATGATATACAAATATAGGAGCATGTATTTCGGGCATCACACCTTCCCCAAAACACCCCCCAAACTGTAAAAATTTTTCGACCATGCCAATATGTGGCTCAAATGAGAGGTATTTGAGATTAGAAAACCGGTTGATAACCTATTTAGGGGCCATGTGTTTGGGGGATGCCTCATCGTGTAAACTCCCCTAAAACAATGGCAATATGGGGTTTAAATAAATGGTATTTGAAAGAAGAGCTCGATGCTGATATTTTTTAAGGGCCAAGTGTTCGGGGGACCAACTCTCCCCCGAAAACACCACTAAATCAGACGTCATGAGAATATCGGGCTGAAATTAAGTATTTCAAGAATGGAGTACACCTTACATCCAAACTTAAATTAGTAGACCAACAAAGATTATATGGGATTCAGATAAAGGCACTTATATTGTTAAACTGTTGGTCAAGCGATATACTATTGGGTTGCCCAAAAAGTAATTTCGGATTTTTTAAAAGAAAGTAAATGCATTTTTAATAAAATTTAGAATGAACTTTAATCAAATATACTTTTTTTACACTTTTTTTTTTAAAGCAAGCTAAAAGTAACAGCTGATAACTGACAGAAGAAAGAATGCAATTACAGAGTCACAAGCTGTGAAAAAATTTTTCAACGCCGACTATATAAAAAATCCGCAATTACTTCTCGGGCAACTCAATATATACTTTATGGGGTCTTAGACGAATATTTCGAGGTGCTACAAACTTAATGACTAGATTAGTATACCCCCATCCTATGATGGTATCCAAATACCACATTTATAGTAAACCTTTGATATGTTGAAGCGAAAGGTTACCGGTCTGACAATTTTATTTCTTAAGCCTCTAGCGGGCGTAATGCTTATCCGATTTGAATGAAATTTTGCACAGTGACTGTTTCTATGACATCTAACATACAAGCCAAATATGGTCTGAATCGGTATAGCTCGCTGCTGTAGGTCCAATACAAAAACATCTCTTAATTTTTCTTCATGAACCTCTATACGGCGCAATTGTTGTCTTAAATTTTGCACAATTGCATATTCTATGGTCTCTAACATCCAATACAAGCATGGCCCTAATCGGTTCGTAATCTGATATAGCTCCATTGTCCTTTGTTTGCCTATTAAGAGATACCGAGTACAGTGCCTGACAAATGTTATCCATGGTGGAGGGTATAAAAGATTCGGCACGATTCGGCATTGATACGTATACCGATAGACTCAGAATCACTTTCTGATTCGATTTAGCTATGTCCGTCTCAGAATCAGAATTCGTATCACGGCATTTCACTAAAAGCTCTTTAATTGTCGAAAATAAATTTTCCTTAGAATACTAGGGAAAATTTTGTTCTCATAACCATTTAAGTCTAACCATCCACTCTGCAGTTGGTATTGTATGCTCTCTTATTGACCTTACATCATGTGTTCTACTTATGTCATTATGTGATTTGTGTTTTACTCATAAATTAAATGATTTAGTTTCTTGTTATATCTTCGAAATGACATTCTTTAATGTGGACATTATGTTCGTAGAACACCATAAATCATTTGGGGATATTGCAGAGATTTTTAATGCAAGATATACATTCAATGAATGTTTGGTTTCACAAAAGATAACTGCTTTCAGAGATTCCCACATAGATAAGATTAAGCAGATATTATTACTATCGTTATTATTAAGTGCGTGAAAACTGTTTAAATCTTTAATAAGCAGTTGGAAAAACAAAATATTTATCCCCACATATATTGTCCCAGATATACAACAACATCGTCCTACTTGCTATGGATCCAGCAGTTGTGCATCATTTTTGTTCGTTTTGCCTGTAATCACTCGATAACATTACCCACACATATTGACATTAATGCTAAACCTTATATTCCATTATTTATTGTTTTTATTTGTTTTATCAGTTTCGAAATATACGCGTGATTTATGGTTGTTGACGCTAATTTATATTTATGCAGTCGCAGGTATGCGCGCATTTTCGCACATTATACCCTGTGGACGTCATGCTTTAGTATGCAAATGTGGTGTTTATTAACAAATACAAAAAAAGGGACAAATATTGCACTGCTGATAGGCAGAGTGTTCATGCATCTAATATCAATGAAATTATGAAGAGGTAAAAGATCAAATGGGAATGTAATATATTTGTTGGGGTTTGGTTACGTTTTAAAGTGATGATGTAATTAATATATACATATTTTATTGGAAATTGTGGCCGTTCTTATTTGATATACGAGTTTATGGGTTTGCAATTAAATAGAAAATTTTACAATATATTCAAATTGTGAAAAAATTATTGCTTGTCAATATTTTATTTTTAATTGGAATTTAACTAGACTGCGACATTTTTGTAGGTTAGGTTTAAGTGGGAGTCTACCATCAGACTCACGTTCTGTCCATTGTAATACCACAGCCACAGAAGAAGGAATATGCCTTCTAGTTCCTACCGTTGAACCATCCAGATCCCTTAAAAAGCCAAATAACTTGCGAATGTTCACATCCGCTAAATCAGTAGATTCTCAAAGAAATGAGAACCTAAAGTGGAACTCCTTGAAACCACCTTCAATGTCAAGAAATTCTACCATTGTATATTCCTTGACAGCGAAATAATCCTCTATATAGCCGACTAGGTCGTGAAGGGTGGTTACGGTGGATTTGCCTTTACTATATGGATGCTGTAGCCGCTACATGCGATCTCCAGGGATCTTTGCCCTAAGATAGGTTTCTATCAATCTCTCAAGAGACTTCAGCATAAACAAGTATATACCCTCCACCATGGATCGCATTTGTCGAGTTCTTTTCCCGGCATCTCATCTTAGGCAAAAAAAGGATATAAGAAAAGATTTGCTCTGCTATTAGAGCGATATCAAGATATGGTCCGGTTTGGACCACAATTAAATTATATGTTGGAGACCTGTGTAAAAAGTCAGCCCATTCGAATAAGAATTGCATCCTTTGGGGGCTCAAGAAGTAAAATAGAGAGATCGATTTATATGGGAGCTGTATCGGGCTATAGACAGATTCAGACCATAAGAAACACGTATGTTGATGGTCATGAGAGAATCCGTAATACAAAATTTCAGGCAAACCGGATAATAATTGCGACCTCTAGAGGCTCAAGAAGTCAAGATCCCAGATCGGTTTATATGACAGCTATGTCAGGTTATGAACCTATTTGAACCATACTTGGCACAGTTTTTGGATATCATAACAAAATACTACGTGCAAAAATTTCATTCCAATCGGAAAAGAATTTCGCCCTCGAGAGGCTCAAGAAGTCAAGACCCAAGATCGGTTTATATGACGAGTATATCAGGTTATCGACCGATTGTACCATACTTGGCACAGTTGTTGGATATCATAACAAAACACGTCGTGCAAAATTTCATCCCAATCGGATAAGAATTGCGTACTCTAGATGCTCAAGAAGTCAAGACCCAACATCGGTTTATATGGCAACTATATCAAAACATGGACCGATATAGCCCATTTACAATATTAACCGACCTACACTAATAAAAAGTATTCGTGCAAAATTTCAAGCGGCTAGCTTTACTCCTTCGAAAGTTAGCGTGCTTTCGACAGACAGACGGACGGACATGGCTAGATCGACTTAAAATGACATGAGGATCAAGAATGTATATACTTTATGGGGTCTCAGACGAATATTTCGAGTAGTTACAAACAGAATGACGAAATTAGTATACCCCCCATCCTATGGTGGAGGGTATAAAAATGTCAGACATTCATGTGGTAACCTTTTCCTGCTTTCGAAAATTAAAATGACCTTCGTATTCCTCCATCCCACAAGTATATATGACATGCTGATACAAGTAGAATATATCTCCCTAAGCTAGGGAACCAGTCTATCAGACACAGCTTGTAATTCAACCGGTGATACATCATACGGCCCTGATGACTTAAAGGAGTCGAAAGGATATTCGGCTCAGACATAATTTCCCTAATAACCTCCGACGCATGCATACCAGTGACCACCTTTTCTGGCGCCACGTTGTTCGTTGGAGTGAGAAGTTCTAGTGTTTCCTCACTAGACATTGTCCATAAAATTTCTGACTTCTGAATATATTCCACCGTAATAGGTCTCGAGGATAGAATCTTCCTGAGCCTAGAGGCCTCAGATGTGTCCACCACGGAGCTACAGAATTCCGCCCAGGATTTGTTCTGAGCCTGAGGTTTTCTTGTGGCTTTCGCTCTGTTGAAAAGTTTTCTGCAGTCTTTCCTTAAACCAACCAGTTCTTGGATCCACAATGGCGGTCGCTGTTTATCTCTTGGCTTGGCGCTAGGACATGCTTGCACAAGCGAGTCATTCAGGGCCTTCGTGATCCGCTTCACCATTATGTCTATATCCTCCGCAGATGCCACTTCCTTTTCTGGTCTAGAAGGGATAGACGTGCAGAATTTATAAATTTGTAAAGGGATAAAAACCGGAAAATATTTTTTTGATGTTGACGCTGACCCATTTCTTGATGAAATTTCCGTCAGGCAACTACGAATTGCTTGATCTCTGCAGCGTACCTCCGAGAATGGTCTTGTCCCTTGACTGAGGTACATGTACCGGCAGTACACCATTCTGTCTACCCTTCCTGGCGTTGACGGCAGGATATATGAAAGCCATGGGCTTTTTAGTTGTGCTCCTTTCCAGAGCCTGGTGCTAGGTGCGCGGTCTTTTCATTTGTAATGTGTAATGTCTATAGCAGTTTTTATACCCACCACCGTAGAATAGGGGGTATATTCATTTAGTCATTCTGTTTGCAACACATCGAAATATCAATTTCCGACCCTGCAAAGTATATATATTTCGGATCGTCGTAAAATTCTAAGACGATTTAACGATGTCCGTTTGTCCGTCCGTCTGTTGTAATCACTCTAGAGCCTTCAAAAATTGAGATCTTGAACTGAAATTTGGCACTGATACGTCTTCTTTGATACACGCTGGTTAAGTTCTTAAACAGGCCAAATCGGACCATATTTGGATATAGATGCTATATAGATCGATTTTCCGTTAAAGGGTCTAATGCCCATAAAAACTTAATTTTTCATCCGATTTTGCTGAAATTTGAACCAGTGAGTAGTTTAAGGCTTCCCGACAACTGACCCACCATATAAAACTGACCCTACCATATAGACCGATCTCCCGATAGAAGGTCTGAAGACCACAAAAGCTATATTTATTACCCGATTTCGCTGAAATTTGAAATAGTGGGTTATTTTAAGCCTCTTGACATCGGACTCAAATATGGTTCAAATCGGACTATATTTAGATATAGCTGCCATATCGACCTCTCTCCCGTTAAAGGGTCTGAAGGCCATAAAAGCTTTATTTGTTATCCTATTTCGCTGAAATTTGGAATAGTGCGCAGTTTTAGGACTTCCAACATCCGACCCAAATGTGGCTTAAATCGGACAATATTTAGAAATAGCTGCCATATAGACCGATCTCCCGATAAAGGGTCTGAAGCCCATTTTTTGTACCGATTTCGCTGAAATTTGAAACAGTGAATAGTTTGATGCCTCCCAACATAGGACCCAAATATGGTTCAGATCGAACTATATTTAGATATAGCTGCCATATAGACCGATCTGCCGATGAAGAGTCTGAGGCCCATAAAAGCTTTATTTTTTATGCGATTTCGCTGAAATTTTAAACAGTAAGTAGTTTTAGGCCAACCGCCATCTGACTCAAATATGGTAAAGATCAGACTGTATTTAGTTACAGCCGTCTTATATGCCGATTAAGGGTCTGAAGCTCATAAGCTTAATTTATTATCCGATTTTGTTGAAATTTGAATTATAAAATTCAACAGTGACATACATTTATTATACAACTCAATGAATCCCAGTGCCGGATTTGGGTGCATAGGTTATTAAATTTGCACCGGATTGTGACGAAAGGGGGTTTACATTTATACCCGAGGTGGTGGTGGTGGGGGGTGGTGGGGTGGTATCCAAAGTTAGACCCTGCCGAACTTAATGCCTTTTTACTTATTGTAGTTACGTTTGCTTGGGATTTCTTTTGTGATGTCTGATGAAGCAGAGAAATTCATACATTGCAGTCATAAATTCGTTGTTTCGAAAGTGTCACGGATCGTCAAAATGAATAACTATTCATCTTAATAACTAAATTTTAATACACATACTGATAAAATAAGGTTATCTGACTCAAAAATCTAGGTCATTGACTCAGAAAATCCCCTTCCTTGAGGAAAACCACTTTATACACTTTCAGGCTTTTGCATTCAATTAGCCTTGTCTTTTTAATAAAAGCTATCAAGCCAATGCCATCAATTGCTCAAACAATGCCCTTTCATATTGAAAATCTTTCCATCGTTCAGATGTTTTAAATCAGTGGTGGGCAAAAACATGCAGACTATTGCACATTATTATGTACGTGTACGGGAACATAAGCCCATGGGCTTGGGAAAAATTGCGCATATGTGTTAGTGTGCCCACCACTGTTCTATTACCAAAAATGCGTTGGTGTTAGTAAAAAAATTATATAATTTTATTTTTATCATTACCCAAAATGTACCCAAGTTCTACAAAATGCCATCATCCTTTTAGAATAATAAAAAATATACTTTTATAAAATATTATCAAAGTAACCCTTTACAAAATATCCTACTTATGACAGCAGGTTTGTGAAAAAAAAAATATGAATTGCAACCCTAATTAATTAATAAAATATGAGCTGCATGTGACAGAGAGGCATAGCCTAATCTTCAAAGCCATGCATACCATCAGTTGCAGAATTTGCAAAAATACAAACCACCAACAAACATGCACACGAACATACATTAACTAAATGAATGTATATGTAAGAGCATGTTCCTTTGAATGTAGGGCCTGAGCATTTGGTATCAGTTTGTCGCATATGGGCGTTTCCAGATAATACTTTCAACGAAATATAGGTGAACTTTGCCAGAATTTTATTTATTTAGGAGTTGAAACGTAACTCCGATAATGGGTGT
Organism: Stomoxys calcitrans; assembly: GCF_963082655.1. Taxonomy (NCBI): domain Eukaryota; kingdom Metazoa; phylum Arthropoda; class Insecta; order Diptera; family Muscidae; genus Stomoxys; species Stomoxys calcitrans. Next base: position 110,321,925 of record NC_081555.1, on the reverse strand, counting down.
TATATTTAAAGAAGTTGACATCTCAATACATAAAACTGATGGAACCTTAAACACCGATCTGTGACTCAAAAGATGCAGATGTATGCATTTATACTCTTGATGATATTGACATTCAAAGAAATTCCACCCATGACTGTCCATCAGTTTTTTCTCGTTAGAGTTCGAACTATTGAAGCTTTCCATTAAAAATTTTGGAACAGTACTTTGTCCTTATTTATCGTATCACTAATAAAGGGTACAACAGAGGCTGTCACATTTGATCACTTTCAACTCTCTTCCATTCTGAGGGCAATATCTTTTAAACAAATACACCCGATTGACGTATTTTTTTGCGAAAGGAACGAAGTCACCTTTGGGCAGAGTACGAATCAGGGATGACTTGACTCCGGAGTCGACACCGGGCACTTAAAGATACAATGTTATATACCCACCACTAAAAATTGGTTGTGGGGGGTGCTAAAACCAAGGCAATATGAGTATCAAATGAAAGGTACTGGGGAGTAGATTACGAATATGCAAAAAGGAAAAACAAAAATTGGACCAGGGAATGACCTACGGGAACTTGAGGATTTAAGACCCCTTTAGGATGAAGAAGAGGAGGATGATGATGAGTATGAAGACATCACATCGTGGATGGAAATGGGGCCCAAATTAAATATACTCCCAACGACACGTCCCCCCGAAGGGACATTTTGGGTCGCTAGGGGATCGAGGGGCCATTGCCGCAGATACGAACTTCAGGATCTCGTTCCTGACCTTAGAACTAGGGGTTGCGTCCTATAAAGTGCATTTTCCCCCAAATCTTGTCATTTCGTTTGTAACACCTCGAAATATTTATAATAAACTAGCTGAACCAGGCCCGCTCCACTGCGCCTTCTTTTACATTTTATGGAATAAATGTGTCCTTTAAATATTTATTTTCGACAATTAAAGAGTTATTAGTGAAAATGGTACATGTATATCGCTTGACTAACAACGTCGGTAAAGTAGAATATCCACAGATGCCAGTTCCCCTGGAATGGGTAAGATATTTCCTAGTCTCGCAGGCTCGTCTGCTTTAAAATTTCTTGGGAATGGCCTGAATTTTGAACTGTTCAGCCATTTCGTTAAGAGACCTGCAACAGTCGTTGAGACACCAACAGTCGAATTTAGAAATATGTTCCCCAGAGACTGCCTGGCTGTCTAAGAAGATATTTATGCATTATGTCTTAGCCACAAATTTAATTGCAAGCTGAGAATTGAACAGAAAGCTGAATTTTAAAGCCGCGTCCAACAAACAATAACACCATATAGCATTCTATGTCTGACAACTGCATTATACATGCTGTGCATGACACGCGGTTAAAGCCACTGACTTTTGCCAATGACTCTCTTTCCAATGTTTAATTTGAAGTGCAATTTCCTGTTTTGCGCTTTCATGCAACATTCTCTTCTCCCAAGCAGATAGGTGCCACTGTGGGTGAATTGTATATCCGGCTGAAAAGAACAACTTACTTACTTACGCCTTAACCACATTCGGTAGCCCACTCCACGCATGACCAACGTACGTTGGGCATCCTGAGGGAAGCCAGGAAACTTTTCCCTAACCACAATTGACACGTCATCAGCATACCCGACCACTTTTACATCATCCTCTTCCAGAGACAATAATATATTGTTAATGACTTTTTCCAAAGTAGAAGAGACAGTATACCTCCTACAGGTGTACCCTTGCAAACCCATCTTTTTTGTTCTACAGATCTCAAGCCTGCGGAACTGCACCTTTCAGCAGGTAACTTATTAATAAATTTCATAATGGCAACATTGATGCCTATAAACTCCAACTCCTTCATGATTGACGAAGGTTGTACCATTTCGAAGCACATTCAATGTCTAGTATTTCAGTGGAGTTACCCTTAATGTATGCATGGTGTTGCCGGAATCTTTGCCCTAATATATGGTTCTACCAAACTCTCTAGTATCTTCAACAAAAAGGATGGCAGACTAATAGGACGAAAATCGTTTGCTTTATTGTGGTACGGTTTTGTTGCTTTTGGAGTGAAAATGACCTTTGTGTCCCTTCTTTCCATAGCTATATACGACATACTGATATAAGCAGAGTATATCTCCCTAAACCATGAAGATAGTCTGTAATTCAACCGGTGATACATCATCTGGACCTAGCGATTAAAAGGCGTTGAAACTTTTTATAGCCCAAAGGATTTTCGACTCAGGCATAATTTTCCCAAAACAACCTAGCGCCACGTTGACCGTTGGGTAGTTTTCCGGGAAATGTTTATCAACGAGTAGTTCCAGTGTTTCCTCCTAGATATTGTCCAAATATTTATCGACTTCTAAATATATTGTACCGTTATAGGTTTCGAATATAGTATATTCTTTAGCCCGGAGGCGGCAAATGCATCCTCCGGGAAGCTGTATAATTCCACCAGGCTTTGTTCTGAGCCTTTTTCAGCACACCCTCGCTCAGCCTTTTGGACGTCCCAATCACTCGGTGCCCTTGTATCACCCTGTTGAAGAGTTTTCTGCAGCCCTTCCTTAAATTTAGCAGAGGGACGGCTTCTGCAGCATCCTTTCCGAGCTGAAACTACAAACGATGATCAGAGAAGCTGTGGTCTCCTAACACTTCTCAGTCGCATATCTTCCAACTTATATCCTCCGATACAAAGTGTTGCATCAAGTACCTCTTGTCTATTTTCGGCAATAAAGGTGGTTTTATTCTCTTAAAAATCGACAGATTGCTACTTGTATTTTATTCTATAAGCAGCTCACCCCTTCCGTTTGTATCCGAACGACTCCATATCTCGTGAGTTCATTAACATCACTTAATTTATGTAGGCTCTTTTGCCCTGCAGAAGTGGCTTCAACAATCAACTTACGGCTTGAAGGGGATATCTCTGAATCGTAACTATTTATAATGAAGCCAGCCAGAAATGAGACTTTTTAATTTCAAGGCTGGTTACTACTAACTCCTCGGTGCTTAGCGCTGGTAGAGCAAAAACATTTTTACTACTCTTTGCAAGAATGCAGGTGGGTAGTTTAAAGCCAGGAACTCTAAGTCCACGAACCATTCTTCCACACACCCATGGCTCCTGAATACGAACCACGTCAAAACCTCCTGCCATCAGAAGGACCTTTAGTGCCGCCAAAGCGGCCTTGCAATGGTGGAGATTTATCTGCAGAAACCGGACCGTAGTCAGAATTTAAAATTTCCACCGCAACGGTGGTGGTAGTCCTCCAGGACTTCATACTCACAAGATTCGCTCGATCTTGCGAATCCAGGGGCATTTGATAAAGCATTAGATTCACTCTTCTTCAGAAAACTGGGGGACACTTGCGATATGGATGTGTCCTCCCTAAATGCTTCATTAACTGCTGCCGTCGAAGAACCTTTACCGCTGATGCACATCTTGATGACCCACCCACCGTGATGACCCACCCACACAGGGCTTGTCGGGCTCCTTTTCCATACGTTCCCCTCCTCTTTTGATGGGATTTTTAGTCTCCTGCAACCGTAAATCTTCAGGACGGGGTCGATAGTTGCTCAGACAAGTGTTCAGCAACAACTGAGATGTCGTCTCCTGATTCCCCAACGCCACCACTTCTATACACCTTCAGTTTCAACTTGTTGACTTCTAGGATACAACTCCTTCAGACTTGTTGAGGTCCGCGAGAGTTTAGTGCGAATACGGCATTTCTCCAGTCACCATCAGCCTCATTCAATCTACCAATATTCCAGTCAGTGATTGAAAGATTGGGATTACTGTTCCTTAAGCATAGATTCAGGATCTGAAAACCTTGGTGCTCATGCGTGTGCTATTGGTCGAGAAGGAACAGCATTCTTCTTGACTAAATCCAGTGCTGAGTCTACGATACCACCGTAGCGCAGAGGTTAGCATGTCCGCCTATGAGGCTGAACGCCTGGGTTCGAATCCTGGTGAGACCATCAGAAAAAATTTCAGCGGTGGTTTTCCCCTCCTAATGCTGGCAAACATTTGTGAGGTACTATCCTACGTAAAACTTCTCTCCAAAGAGGTGTCGCACTCCGGGACGCCATTTAGACTCGGCCCCAGTTCCTTAGTGGAATGTTCATGGGCAAAATTTGCATTTTTTTGCGTCTACGATACATCTTAATTGAGATTTGATCCCCGAAAGCAGTAAATTTGTATCCAACCCGATACCAGCCTGCATAGTCACAAACTGGAAGAGACAATTCCCCAAGGACATAGGAGTTTACAGAGGACAGTCCATTGAATATTTCATTTCAATTATTACTAGGTATGCAACCCTGTCTCATCCAAAGGATGGTGACATTAGCGAGGTACTATGCCAAATAAAAACTTCTACCCAAAGAGGTGTGGCACTGCGGCACGTCGTTCGGACTCGACTATAAAAAGGAGGTCCCTTTCCATTGAGCTTAAACTTGAATCGGATATTACTCATTGATATGTGAGAAGTTTTCATCCGTTCCTTAATAGAAGGGTCATGGGAAAATTTGCATTTGCATGCAACCCTGTCTTCTCCCTTGTCAACAACTAACATCATCAAGCTGTCCTTAGTAACGTAGGCAAAGATTATTGGACGCATATTACTATTGTTCGCCTTAGTATTTTTGGACATGTGATGACCTCCAGGTGACCGCAGCTTTTTGGCTGACTGCTGTGCCATTTCTGACACTAAACGTGTAGCCTTTGGGTTAGCCAGTTCAGTGAATCTCCGAGGCCAATTAAGGGAACCTCTCTCCTCATCAGTGAGTGTTTTAGGATCATTCGTACCAAGCCTCGCAATAAACCTGAGAGCAATGCGTCGTTTCTTATAAAGAGCCCTCAAAAATCGTATTGGTTTGTCGGAGAAGCCCGATGGCCCAAGCAAGTGGTCGGCTAGTGGAGCCTTGCGCAGCTGCTCCACCAGTCGCGGTCTCAGTGACACACAACCTGCTACGGCCCGTTACCACAACCTTAGATGTTGGGTCTTTGGAGTCCATTCAAAGCCCACTGCTGAGCTCGAGATCTCTCGCTCCACTGGAAACAGGAGCAGATTATCAACCGATTAGAATGGGATATCCAGGGGCCAAACATAATTTGTTATGGCAAATTTCAGTGAAATCGGGTAATCGTGATTACCACAGACATGGCTAGATAAAGGACGGACATGGTTAGAATTTTACGACGACCAAGAATATATAGACTTTGGGGGTTCCGAAATGGTAATACATCGATTTCAATCGAAATAACAAATGTCGTATATCCTCAACCTTTGGAGATGGTTTTATAAAGAAGCCAACAAGTAGAATGAACAACAGTGCCTACTGAGGCCATTACTAATACCAAATTTTCCATGAAATTTCCGCTAAAGAACAGGGGATACTTATCTTATATCAATGAGTGCCGTCCGATTAAAGTTTAAGCTCAATAATAAGATACCTCCTTTTGCGGTACATCGTTCGAACTCGGCCAACGACGTGCCGCACAGAGATATCACTTGGTAGAGAAGTTTTAACATGACAAGATACCTCACAAATGTAGCCGGCATTAGTAAGGGGATAAGCACCGCTGAAAATTTTGCTGATATTCACGCGGGCATTTGAACCCAAGCGTCATAGGCAGTCATGCAATCCTCTGTTTCACGATGGTCTTCGTGAGGCCATTAACTGATTTATTTTCTTTCTTTTTTTTACTGAAATAAGCTAAATCTAAGTTTTCACTACGTGAAGCTTTTAAAAATTGCATGGAAATGCCTTTATTTTCTGTTTTTTCAAGAGTATATCTCCACACAAGCTCCCCTTCGTATAATGCCCGAGAATTTTTTTCTATACAACCGTAAAGAGAAGAGACGAGTGCCACCATTCTATGCCGTTGTCAACTATGGCGTTTGTAGTAAAAAAGCCAACTAGGCAGAAACGTGAACATTAGTTATCTTCCAACTAACACTAGAATGTAGCAGCATGAGTTGCCAGTGTAGCTAAACCAGATACAACACCAGTGACATTGACAGCAACAGATACTTACCTTGCTAACACCATGACAAAAATCATACACATACACACCTGAGTAAGGTTTGCAAAATGTCCCTGCAAAAGAGAGCATGAGAAAGAATCGTATTCTATAAGATGAACAATATTTAACTTAACCCTAAATTTCATAGTTATGTGCTGATAGGTGTAAAAAGTGTGTGAAACTAGAAATCCAAAAGTACAGGGTGCGCCTGAGAAACTTACCCACTTGAAAGGTCAATAAAATCAAAAGTACTTAAGTTATGGTTTTAATTCTTTTAAACAAGTATTGGGTTGCCCAAAAAGTAATTGCGGATTTTTCATATAGTCGGCGTTGACAAATTTTTCAACGGCTTGTGATTCTGTAATTGCATTCATTCTTCTGTCAGTTATCAGCTGTTACTTTTAGCTTGCTTTAGAAAAAAAGTGTAAAAAAGTATATTTGATTAAGGTTCATTCTAAGTTTTATTAAAAATGCATTTACTTTCTTTTAAAAAATCCGCAATTACTTTTTGGGCAACCCAGTTAATTCAGTTATTTCTATAGTAATGAAATTCAAGGACTTGATGGAAAATTTGTCTGCGATCAAAATTTGAAACGGATGGTCATGTTCGTTAGAAAAAGGGAACCAAATTTAAAAATAGCATCCTTATTTGAATATTTTGGTTCCTTGACTCGTTTTCATTGCTAAAATCCTATGAACAAGGAAAAATGTAAAATTTTGAGCCTTCTTTTTTTTCAGTGTATAAGGTTAGGTTAGGTTAAAGTATCAGTCTGCCATCAGACACACATAGACGTTTTCATTCATTGTGATACTACAGGAACAGGAGAAACAAGATACCTGCTAGTTCCTACCGTTGAACCATATAGATCGCTTTAAGAACCCAACAACTTGCGAATGTTCACATCCGCTAAATCAGACAAGTTCTTAAAGAAATGGGAACCTAAAGTGGAACTCCTTCTGACTGCCATTGCGGGACGCATACATAGCAGATATTCTATTGTCTCTTTTTCCTTGCTGTCCTCACAACTTCGGCAAAAGTCGCTACTGGCAACCTTCATACTTTCAGCATGCTTCCCGATCAGACAGTTACAGTAAAACGGTAGACCTCTTCAATTCAAGACTGGACCACATAATTTTGGAGTGTTAAGAACCCCACCATTGTGACCATCTGTTACTCATCACCTTTCGGGCCCGATCTTGAAGACTTAGCTTACATGTGGCTAGAGGCATACCCATAGTTTCCATTTCCTCTGAAAGTGAGAGATAGTTTCTAGTCCCGCAAGCTCGTCCCTTTTACAATTCCCTGGGATATCTCTGTGGCCCGGGACCCAGACCAGGTGAATATTGAACGGTTCGGCCATCTTGTTGAGAGATCTGCGAAAGTCGAGGACGTTTTTTGAATTCATAAATACTTTCTCCAGGGATTAAGTGGCTTTCTAAGAAGATATTTATGCCAGTTGTCGTTATGACATTATTTCTTAGCCATTCCACCACTTCCTTAATTACAAGGATCTCCACTTAATACACATGGTATGACCTGTTCTAGTTTTTCAGAGTACACCTCATAGCCCAACTTGCTCGTCTAGTTTAGAGTCATCCGTGTAGAAGTCAATGTGGCTTCTATTACCAGGGATATCGTGGTTCCAATAGTGGTACAGTTTTTTTATACCCACCACCGAAGGATAGGGGTATATTCATTTTGTCATTCGGTTTGCAACACATCGAAATATCCATATCCGACCCTATAAAGTATATATATTCTTAATCAGCGTAAAAATCTAAGACGATTAAGACATGTCCGTCCGTCTGTCTGTTGAAATCACGCTACAGTCTTTAAAAATAGAGCTATTGAGCTGAAATTTTGCGCAGATTCTTTTTTTGTCCATAAGCAGGTTAAGTTCGAAGATGGGCTATATCGGACTATATCTTGATATAGCCCCCATATAGACCGATCCGCCGATTTAGGGTCTTAGGCCCATAAAAGCCACATTTATTATCCGATTTTGCTGAAATTTGGGACAGTGAGTTGTGTTAGGCCCTTCGACATCCTTCGTCAATTTGGCTCGGATCAGTCCAGATTTGGATATAGCTGCCATATAGACCTATCCTCCGATTTAGGGTTTAAGGCCCATAAAAGCCACATTTATTATCCGATTTAGCTGAAATTTGGGACAGAGAGTTGTGTTAGGCCCTTCGACTTCCGATCCTCCGATTTAGGGTCGTAGGCCCACAAAAGCCATATTTATTATCCGATTTTGATGAAATTTGGGACAGTGAATTGTGTTAGGCCCATCGACATCTTTCTTCAATTTGGCCCAGATCGGTTCAGATTTGGATATAGCTGCCATATGGACCGATTTCTTGATTTAAGGTTTTGGGCCCATAAAATACTCATTTATTGTCCGATGTCGCCGAAATTCGGGACAGTGGGTTAAGTTAAGCCCCTAGACATACTTTTGCATTATCGCACAGATCGGTCCAGATTTGGATATAGCTGCCATATAGACCGATATCAAGGTTTTGGGCTTTGGGGCCATAAAAGACGCATTTATTGTCCGTTGTCGCTGAAATTTGAGATAGTGAGTTTAGTTAGGCTCTTCGACGTCCTTCTTCAATTTTGCCCAGATCGGTCTAGATTTGAATATAGCTGCCATATAAACCGATCTCTCGGTTCGAGGTTTTGGGCCCATAAAAGAGGCATTTATTGTCCGATATCTAGATATCTAGATTTAAAGTCTTGGCCCCATAAAAGGCGCATTTATAATTCGATTTCACTGAAATTTGACACAGTCTTATGTTAGGCTTTTCGACATCCGTGTCGTATATGGTTCAGATCGGTTTATTTTTAGATATAGCTACTGTACTTATTAGTATTTGGTCCAAATTGGAACATATTTTTATATAACTGATATGGGACATAAGTTATGAAATTTTCACCGAATTTTGATGAAAGGCGGTTTACATATATACCAGAGGTAGTGGGTGCAGCAATTTGCCTCGCCGCAATGTCCAGAGGCATTAGAAATTCAGTGCATCAGATGGTGTCGTCATCAGTGCGGCTGAGATGTACCAAAAAAACCATCTTTTGGATCTGGTCGAACATTGAACTCTGTAGGCACAAAACCGAACAAAGTACTTATAGATGTGTAGCACGAACGCAACCAAAACACCCGCATAAGTTACGACCAAGATTATTTGATGTGTTGCAAATGGAATGGTGGTGGGGGAAAAAAACATATACCGGGTAGTGGGTAAAAAATTTTCCCAATTTTAAATTTTCGTAGGAAATATTTTTTTTGAGTAGAAACACATTTGAGAACCAGATAGGAGAGGTTGTGGTTATGTCTAGACTAGTAGCACCATGTCCATATAACCTAAATAGGGCTCCATCGGTGTAAAACTTACAATAGATGCTAGCTAAGAAAAATTTTCCACCAGCCCTTCTGTAAAAATTATCCCACTGGCTATAGCTAACAAGACACAGTCAATGACGCTGCCATCCACAATTATAGCTTAGTCATCGTTGGTCATATATGACTGTCAATGCAGTCTCCATGAAGTGGAGCACATAGGCCTCCTCATTTTCTCCAAGAAATCCCTATAACCATTAACGCATGCCAAATTTTTCATTTAACCTTGTTAAGTCATATCCATATTTCATTTTAAATTATTGCCGCTGTAATTACATCTTTAAGATGTAGCCTTTGTGACACATTGCGGATTTTTGGCTTATTATGGCTCATGCTAGGGTTGTGTTGGTTCTGCAGCACCACCATTCAATACATCCTTCAATACATCAGTTTTGCAGAGGTATGGCAATGGAAAATAATATCTCATTTCGCAATGTAATCAACATGGACTTAAATATCTTCTTGGGCTAATACCCCCAAGGCAGGTGAAAATACCTCCCTATTATACGATACACGTGGGCATACATATATGGTGGCATAAAGTAATATATACAACTGTGACATGGCATAAGAGCACTTAACAGGGTTCACTGGGTTAAGCACAGTACCTTTTTGCCATGCTGTTTACTTGAAATCTACATAGCAACCCACTCACAGACACATGCATGCATTTGGGGGCCAAAGCTCACTAGATTTAGATATGAGACCGGTAACTATCCCTCGGCTCTGATTATATTTGAGGGGGCTTTAAAGGTGCTGGCACATTTTTCTGTTAGTTTTGGTCTTTTTGTTTTCATTTCTCAGCAAACATAATATTTTTATGGAAAATGAAATCATTGATACCGGCTTGGCGCTGGCATGAAGAGCAACCCTATGGGAATGTATTTTGGGGGGGAGAAAGGGGATAGAAAACAATTTTCTATTCACCTGTTTCTTCGGCTGCTAGAGTAGCCATTATAAAATATCCTTATGTAAGCACAACAAAATAAAGGTACACATGCCGCAGCAGTGCTGCTAGTGATGGAGTATGGGGGGTGAAACCCCAAATCCCTGTTTGTGGGACTAGGTGCCCCGTTATGGGTTATGTAACACAAACTAAATGAATTTTGGGAAACCAATTCACTTCCACACCACCCCCCCCACTCCCTCAAAAGGGACCTTGATGTGCCATTAAGTTTCATAACCCTGGATAAGGCCAAACGGCATGATTGTATTTGGAGAATTGTTGTTAATATCTCCAAAGCGTCTACTTTCAATAATGAAACAATACTTGAGGGTCTTTTATAGGATTTCATGCAATTTTCTGCTATTGATAATTAAATTGAAATCTTTTTTATGAAATCTTTGACATTTTTCATTTCACAACTGAAAGGGGAAAAGGTTGGGATATCAATGCGTTATTAGTTGTTCATTAAAAATTAGTTCAGAGGATTGTCTTGAATGTCTTTTCATTTGGCTATCATAGGGCCATGGTCAATTTCATGACCCATACAAATCTGATAATTGTCGGAAAATTTCATTTTTTCTATTGCAGGATTTGGGTGACATTAAACAAAAGACTAATGGCTTAGAAAAATTCTTATAGCAAACCATTTGAAGGCTTTAAGGAAATTCAATTTGAACCAGCCTAAGTCTTCATTAGCAAACTGGCGACCAAATGATTGACACATCAAAGGAACTGCCAATTCATCGGCTTAATATTAAATATTAATGACATTTTTGCTGTTAAAAGTTGTTAAACCCTCCACAGTGGGATCCGGGTATACTTATTTCGTCATTCCGTTTCTGAAACATTCACTTTGACATTCCAAATCGATTTAGCCATGTCTTTCCGTCTGTCTGATTGCTTACTTTCGTAGGAAAAAGTCAAGGCACTTGAAATTTTACAACAATGCCTCCTATTTATGTTGGTCGGTGAGAATTGTCAATAAACTGGGTATTTGGAAACAAAATTTTAATAACAATTCGTTTTCTGGTCTCCAATACCTTTCATGTGATACCCTTGTGCCCATCGGACCACTTTCGGATATGTTTGGCATTTTTGGGATAAGGGGGATGGTCCGCCTGTAAGAAAATTTTAACAAAATCGGTTCAGATAAGTATAGTATAGCTATAATAGGTCTAATGGCGTTTTTGAGGGGTGGCGTGACCACCTATGCTTCGATGCCAGATTCGAAATCTACTCCCGAATACCTTTTATTTGAGCCCCATATTGAAATGAATGTCCAATATGTCTGTTTGGGGGAGTTTTGGGGTTGGGTCGGCCCGATGGGTACTTAGACTCAAATTTTAATATTCGTATTCTACTCTCCAATACCTTTCATTCAATACCTATATTGTCCCGATCGGTCCACTTTTGATTTTGGGTTATGTTTTTAACATAAGGGGGAGGGTCCGTCCCTTTTTGTTTTATATGGAACAAAGTTTTCCTTGGAATATTTATTTTCGACAGTTAAAGAGCTTTTAGTGAAATACCATGCTACGAAAATAGTATATCGCTTGACCAACAGTTTAACAATATAAGTACCTTTGTCTGAATCCCATATGATCTTTATTGGTTTACGAAGTTAAGTTTGGATGTAAGGTGTACTCCATTCTTAAATACTTTATTTCAGCCCGATATTCTCATGATATCTGATTTAGGGGTGTTTTCGGGGGTTATGTGGTCCCCCCAGACACTTGGCCCTGAAAAAATATCAGCATCGTGCTTTTCTTTCAAATACCATTTATTTTAATCCCATATTGGCATTGGTTTAGGGGAGTTTACACGATGAGGGGTCCCCCAAACACTAATCTCAAATACATCTCATTTGAGCCACATATTGGCATGGTCAAAAAATTTTTACCTTTTGGGGTTGTTTGGGGGAAGAGATGATGCCCTAAATACATTCTACATTTGGATATCAAATTCGTATTCTACTCCCAAATACCTTTATTTGAGCCCTATATTGCGATGATCAATTAAAAAATTGGTGTTTGTGGGGCATTTTGGGAAAGGAGTAGACCCCCATAATATTGGGGGTATGAATTGGGTATCATTTCTTGCTCTACCCCCCAATACCTTTCAATTAAGCTCCGCATTGATATGGTCGGTAAATATGCCCGATTTAGGGGTGTTTTGGGGATTGGGTGGTCCCCCAAACACTAAGCCCGGATAATATATCAGCAACGTGCTCTATTCTCTTATATCTATATACCATTTATTTGGACCCCATATTGCCATTGGCCTCAAAATTGAATATCAAATTCGTTTTCTAATCTCAAATACCATTTACTTAAACCTTTATTGAAAAAGCCAGCTAATATGTCCGGTTTGGGGTATGGGCCCTAAAAACTATGAATATCGAGCTCCACAGTCTTGAAGACCCAAATTGTATTGGTAAGCAAATACGCCCTACTTGGGGGTTGTTATGGTGGTCCCTTAGACATTGGTCCCGAATGTTGATGTCAGATTCATAGTCTACTTCCAAAGACCTTACATTTGAGTTCCATTTTTCTATAGTCGGCAAACATAAACGGTTTAGTAAGTGTTTTAGGGGATGGAGCGGCCACTCAGTGACTTGGCTTTGAAAATATATATCAGATTCGTGTTCTACTCTAAAATACCTCTTATTTGAGCCTCATATTGCAATGGTCAGCAAATACTTCCTATTTGGGTGGTGTTATGGGGGTGAGGTGGCCCCATAGACACTTGATTTCAGATTCGTGCTTTACTTCCAAAGACCTTTCATTTGAGCCCCATATTGCTTTGATCGTAAATTTGTCTTCTTTGGGGGATGTTCCCGCGAATGGGCGGGCCCTCAAACCCACATTTGGATATCTGGATTCGTGTTCTACACTAAAATACCTTTTAGTTAAGGCCCATATTGCCATGGTCAGTAAATAAGTCCTGCTTGGGAGGTGTTTCGGGGAAGGGGTGGACCCCAGAAACGTTGTCCCAAATTTGGATATTAGATTCGTATTTTACTCGCAAATACCTTTTATTTGAGTCACATATTGCCATGGTCGGTATATATGTCCGATTTAGGGGTGTTTAGGGTGTTGGGGTGGTCCCCCAAACACTTGGTCCGACAAATGGATATCAGATACGTTTTCTAATCTGAAATACCTTTCATTTGAGTCCCATATTATCGAGATTGATGTATATCTATATTTGGTAGGTTTTGGGGTGGGGCGGCCCCCCTAGGTACCCCATCCTAAATTTGGATACCAAATTTTTGTTTGTAGGTTACCATAAGAGATCGCACCACCCATCTCCGAGATCTGGCGTTTCTGAAAATTAGGGTAAGGGTGAGGGTCCGCCCCCCCCACCCCCTTCAGATATCAAAAAATGTTGTACCCTATTTTCACCACGGGATCATTACGAACCATTAGTGAAACTTTCAAGAAAATCGGTTCAGCCGTTTCTGGGTCTGAGAGGAACACACAAACCAAGCTACAAACAAACACAAATTGTTTTTTATATATAAGAAGAAGAAGATTCACGACTATTATTTCAATTGTTTGAAAAATACCCATTCACTGCAATTCGTTAATGTAGCAACAAATTTCAAATGTTAAAGACGTTAGCCTTATTCAATTTAATTTAAAATCAAAAGAGATATACAACAATTTATTCTATAAATAATGATATTTTGGCTATCCACAGGGCCATGTAATTTTGGAGAGGGATTTCTGAACAAAAAAAAAAACCACATCAAAGGTTATTTAATGGACCAATTGTTATTAATAAAATTATTGGGAATTTCGGCTACTAATGATGCCATACAATATGTCTTTGGCCAGACTCTTGCAAAGGAGAATGGCAAAATGCTCAAATAGATAATAATTTTCCAAGAATAAAGTCTCATAACGTTAAATGTGTTTAAAGAGGGGACAGGCGCGGTTTGTGTGTTTGACCACAGATTTAGAGCAAGTGTACGTATTGTGATAAGTTTTTAAATTTTGCAGCAATTCTATTAAGATGTTTATTTTAAGCTATAACTAGAGATGGATGATAGATAAATACCCAAATGGTATTTACCCGGTAAATTAGGTAAATACCCGGCTATTTACCCGTTTATACCCAAATGGTTATAAATGGGTAATACCGACATGTAGACCGATCTCCCGAGCCAACTCGGACGAAAAATGCTCCTTTTATAGGCTCAATACTCCATATCGAGAGATCGGGCTATATCGCAGATATATCCAAATATGGTCCGATCTGGACAATATTCAACAAAAAGTTTAAGAGAGGTACCAGAACTTGCTGTGCCAAATTTCATCGAGATAGGATAAAAAATGCTCCTTTCAAAGGCTCATTACTCTGTATGGGGAGATCGGCCCGTAAAGCAGCTATATCCAAATATGGTCCTATCTAAACCACATTTGACAGGAATGGGTAGGGATCTACCAGAGTACACTGTGCCAAATTTCAACGAATTCGGGTAATAAACGCATCTTTTATGGCCTCAATACCTTATATCGGAAGTTAGGGCGGTCGGTTTATAGGCCAACTATATCCAAGTAGAGTCCGATCTGAACCACACTTTACAGAAATGGGTAGGGGTTTACCAGAACTCATTGTGCCAAATGTCATCGAAATCGGATGAAAAATCTCCAATTTATTGCCTCAAGACATTAAGTCTGGAGATCGGTCTAAATAGTGGCTATATATAACTAAAATCCGATTTTATGAGATCAGAAGATCAGGTTTATATACAAAGAATACGAAATCATTAAAAATTGCTTGGAAAATATTTTTATACAAAAATATAAACGACCAAAAGAGGTTTATAGTGGGTAAATATTTACCCTGGTATTAACCGGTACCCATCTCTAGCTATGACCCATAGAAATGAGTAAAGTGGAACATATTGAATCTTTGTGCGTCCCGATTTTGTGATTTTAGCAATTTATTATATGCTGTATTGGTTACCAGGGGAAAAAAGCAGCCAGTTCTAGGTTCTTTATGTTTTCGAGTTTGCTTTACTTTATTTGGCCATTGCTCTTCGTGTTTGGTTAGCTCTATCTATATTGAAGGCTAGCTTTTTCTCTTGTTCTTTGAGATATATGTAAATTCCAAATACTCCTCGTTCACACTTTGCTATGAAGCTTAGTGCAGTAATATTTTGTTAGAGAGGGAGATAGGAGAGACGGGCTATATGCATTTACTTCCCTCCTTTAAACTAAGAATAACCTTAAGTCAAAGTATAGACCTATTGTGTTAATCGATCTACTCTCTCATAGTTTTGTTCTCTCACGCTCTCACTTACTTCATCTTGCTATTGAACTCTGTTACGTTGCACTCCGCAAAAAAAATTGTTTGTCATTAGTCTTTCTTAAGTGGCGGCTGTGATCAGAGTTGAGTTTTAATACCGGGACAATTCAAATATTTTATATATCTGTAGAAAGTGAAAGATAGCTTAAATTTTTTAACGGACTACAATTAGTTAAAGAAAACAAAATAAATCAATAGAGTGAGTGCTTAGTGCTAATCATAACAATAACATTCAGTGTACGTGTTACTTAAATCAAATGCCGCTTTGCAACAACAAATTTATGAGAATAAATGAAGCTTACCCACAGCAATATGTGAAAAAAAATTAATGGTCATTAACTTTCGAGATCGTGATTGTTCAAGAAAATAAAATATAAAGATCATGTTGTGAGAATTGTAAGTATACCCAAAATATTCATTATACATATATGTGTGTGTGTGTGTACATTGATGCCTTAACTCGATAATAACGGTACTGAACATTGATTTTAGTTTTGCCATTCGAGAGTCGTACAACAAAGGTTGCCTGTGTTCTGCATCGCTTCCCCCCATCCCCCTGGGGAACAGTTGTTACAGGCATCATATTGTATTTTAATCTCTCGCTCTTATTTGCGATTTCTACATGTGTACATCAATGCTTATCATGGCTATTGTTTTTGTTGTTAGTGCTTATTTAACCTTGTGCAAGCATTGGTTTGCCTTTCATCTAAAGAAAAGAAAAAATCTTAAAAAGAAATTTCGAGTGTGGAAAGACATAAAACTATAGACAATATGTAAGGTGATATATTTAGTACATTAAATAGAAAAGTGCTATTTTTATGCTGAATATCTCATGTTCTGACGACTGCTCGGTCGTATTTCGACATAGAAAAGATTGAATTTATGATACACGGTTACTTGTGAAGGTAATTTGTATTTAAAAGTATTTCTAAAAAGCTTAAATCTTTTGGACTTTTTTAGTTTCATACATACTATACATATTTGGTTTATACACACAAACTTTGCCATTCGTTGAGAAAACCACAAGACCAAGAACCGAATTATTGTCAGTGGTCTGTTAGGCAGGGTTTTTATAAGGCTTCAATATTAACCGATTTTCTGTTTTAAAATTGAACCATTTGAAAATATACCAATTTCTTAATGAGATTTTCATGACTGAAAAAAAAAATTTCTTTAAAAAATAGTAAATTTATTAAAAAAAAGTTCCTTAACTAAATTTCTACTACAAAAATTTCTTGACGATATTTTTTCTAAAGAAACTTTTTGGTAACATTTTTACTATAAACATATTTGCACGAAATTTTAACAAATTTTATTTAATTTCTTGTAAAAAAAATTGCTACAAACATATTTGACGGAAACTTTACTATATAAACTTCTTGACAAATTTTTATACCCTCCACCAAGGATGGGGGTATAACAATTTTGCCATTTTGTTTGTAACCTATGAAATATGAGTCTGAGACCACATAAAGTATAAATATTCTTGAACGTCATGTTATTTGAAGTCGAACTAGCCATGTCCGTCCGTCTGTCTGTCGAAACCACGCTAACTTTCGAAGGAGTAAAGCTAGCCGCTTGAAATTTTGCACAAATACTTTTTAGTAGTGTAGGTCGTTTGGGATTGTAAATGGCCGTATAAACCGCCATATAAACCGATCTTGGGTCTTGACTTCTTGAGCCTCTAGAGGGCACAATTCTTATCCGATTTGACTGACATTTTGCAAGTAGTGTTTTGGTATCTCTTTTAACAACTGTGTTAAGTATGAATCAAATCGGTTCATAATCTGATATAGCTGTCACATTAACCGATCTTTGATCTTGACTTCTTGAGCCAATAGAGCGCGCAATTCTCATCCGATTTTGCATGAAGTGTTTTGTTGTGGATTCCAATATTTATGCTAAGTATGGCGCAAATCGATTCATAACCTGATATAGCTGCCATATATACCGATCTGTAATCATGACTTCTTGAGCCTCTAGAGGGCGCAATTCACATCCGATTTGGCAGAAACTTTGTACAACGGCTACTCTCATGGCCTTCAACATACGTATTTAATATGTTCTGAATCGATCAATAGCTTGATACAGTTTCCATATTAACCTATCTCCCGAGTTTGCTTCTTGAGCCCATACAAGGCGCAAATCATATCCGAATGAACTGAAATAGTACACAATGACTTCTAAAATGTTCAGCATTCATTTATGTTCCGAATCGGACTATAACTTGATACAGCTCCAATAACATTACAATTCTTATTCAATATTCTTTGTTTGCCTAAAAAGAGATACCGTCCATAGAACTCGACAAATGCGATCCATGGTGGAGGGTCTATAAGTTTCGGCCTGGCCGAACTTAACACGCTCTTACTTGTTTGTTATAAGAATAATTGACGAAACAATTGTTGAGGAAGTTTTTGATGAAACAATTGTTGAGGAAATTTTTACTATGCAAATTTTTTGGCGAAATTTTTATTATAAAACTTTCTGAGCGAAATTTTATAAAAGTTTTTGGCAAAATTTTATAAAAAATTCTTGAAGAAATTTTTATTATACATATAGGTAAGGTTAGGATAGGTTGAAAAGAGGGTGCGGATATTTATCCGCCCCATACACCTAAGTCCGTCACAGCATAACTTATGAGCATGACGCAGGCTGGAACTTTGAGCCCCAAACTTCGTTATCACGTAAAGCTTATCAGGGAGCTCTCGGGCCCGTCAACAGGTTGCGAATAGTGGATGTAGCTACAACTTCAGTCGCGGACAATTGGCGGTATCGACTGGAAAGTCTCAGTGAGAGGCCGAATGGCAGCGGATCTTGCTTAAATACTGAGTGTCTATGACCCTCAATACGACAAGGCTTGTTATTGGCTCCTTCAAATAACCAATGGCCATTATGTTACCTCAGCGATCGGTTGTATAGACCGGAACGGGCTTGCTCGCCTATAAGAGCTTGACGAGAATTGACCTCCACATGTAAATGTAGCTACAACAACAACAACAACCTAAGCCAGAAATCGGCTTGTTGTGCGCTCTAAATACTAAAACTAACCTCGAACAAGTAAAAGCATGCTAAATAGTTAAAGCTTCTAGGAACCGAACAAGGATAATCGAGAAACAGGTTCTTAACCAATTTGGACCGTATTTGGCACAGTTGTTGGAAGTCATAACAGAATACAACTTTAAAAATTTTAGCCAAATCGGATGACAATTGTGGCTTCAAGGTGCTCATGAAGTTAAATCGGGAGATGTGTTTATATATTGGTTATATCCAAATCTGAACCAATATGGCGCATTTGCAATCCCCAATGACCCACATCAATATTAAGTATCGAGAGACCGGTTTACATGGGAGCTATATCAGTTTCTGAACTGATTTCGATGCAAATTTTCAGTCAAATCGGACCAAAATTGAGGCTTCCAGGGGTTTAAGAGCTCAAATAGGGATATCGGATTAAATGGGAGCTATATCGATTTGGACCAAACTAAGCGCAGTTATTGAAAGTCTTTACAGAACTCTACGGTCAACATTTTAGCCACATTGGAAAGAAATTGAAGTTTCCAGGGGCTCAAACAGTCAAATCGGGAGATCGGTATATATGGGAGCTTTATCAGGTTATAGAACGATTTTTACCGTACATGACGATTTTTACCATAACAGAAAACTACATGCAAAATTTTAGCCAAATCGGAAAAAAATCGAGGCTTTCAGGTGCTCTAAAATTCAAATTGGAAGATCGTCTTATATGGCAGCTATATCAGGTTCTTGACCGATTCGGGCCGCACTCGGTACAGTTGGTGAAAGTCTTAACAGAACACTACGTGCAAATTTTAGGCAAATCGGTCAAAACATGCGTCTTCCAAGGGCTCATAAAGTCAAATTGGGAGTTCAGTTTATATGGGAGTTATATACAAATCTGAACCGATATGGCCCATTTGCAAACCACAAAGACCTTCTTCAATTTTATGTATAAGTGCAAAATTTTAAGCAGCTAGCTTTACTCGTTCGACCGCTATCGTGATTTCGACAGACGGACGGACGGACGGACATGGCTATATCGACACAGAATGTCGTGACGATCAAGAATATATATACTTTATGAATCAATATAGATCAATATTTCAACGTGTTACAAACTGAATGACTAGGTTAGTATACCCCTATTCTATGGTGGTGAGTATGAAAAGACAATCTAGTTACCAAATCATTAATTGGTTTCATTACCACGTCCCTAAGTTGGTTAATGTCTGGTATTGTGTCCCACCTAAGTACCGGTGTCTGTTGGCCGCGAAAGCCGGGCAATGACGTAGGAAATTCTCCAACGTCTCATCACCTTCCCCACATGCTACTATTTGCCGCACCGATTTTTCATAAGTGAGCTCGCAGTCCTATGTGTGCTGTTATAATACCGAAAGCTATATTGACCTCTTTCTTATTTGCTTTCAGAACTAGCCTCTTCTTCTCAGGATCGAAATCTCCCCATAGGATTTTCGTTTCGCCTTTTTACAGTGTCACATGCGTTCGTCATCCACGCCCTTAACTCGGACTGCGCCGACCCGAAAGGCTTCGGGCTTACCATGTTTATTGATGGCAGTCCTCTGACCTTCACTGCTAAATCGTCTGCTCTTTCAATCCCCCTTACTCCGCTATGGCCCGACAATCCAACAATGAGGATTGTGCCTTCCTCAAAGAAGGCGTTAATCTCCCTATTTCACTACAAGACTGTTCGTCACCTCACCCTCCTGATTGTTATTGCCCTGATGCACAGTGTTTACTGACCATAAAGATGCTTATACTCACGCATTCCGTGATCGCCCGGATCTTTGCCTGCAGCATCGTATTATGGTCAGGCAGTCAAAAGCAAATCTCAGGGTTCTTAATGTAGATCGCCAGGCCCACTCAGTCCTTTAGTTTTGATCTATTTGTAAAGCATGATCTACCACATGGCAATACCATAGTTCAGATAATCCAAGGTTGTGGCTCTGGCAGAAGTGTCTCGCATTCGATCTTAAGTGTCATCTCGGGCATCCGACGGGAAACCTCTTCTAATACATGCGGGTTTCCTATCGTCGTCTGTATTATACCGCGATAGTATGACCTGCTCCTATCCTCTATCCATTCACCCATCGCCTTAAGTCTCATGAATCGGATATCTAGAATAGTCTCCACGGTTTTAGTAGGCGTGGTCCTCATTGCTCCGCCTATGCCAATGCAACAAATTCTCTGAACCTGCTATATTACTCTTACGTTGCACAGTTTCTGCATCGCAGACTACCAAACTACTGATGCATAAGTAAGTATTGGTCTTATCCTGCTCCTGTAGAGCCAGTGAACTATCCTCGGATTCAGACTTTTAAGCCTACGCCACCATCGACATAGAGCCTTAAAACTACGAGTCTTCTCGGAACGCTAATGAATATGACACTTCCATTTAAGTTTCCTGTCCAAGATCACTCCTAAATATTTGACCATGTCAGATATCGAAATCATTCTATTAAGTAAACGTGGTGCGTGAAATTGGCCCACCTTCATCTTCCTCATGAACAGGCAAATTTCAGTCTTCCCTGGGTTAACATTAAGACCCGTGTGTCTACTCCAGTAAAATGGCATATGCAAGACCCTTTCGGCCCTTCTACAAAGCTGATTCAGATCCTTTCCCGTTAGAATTAATGTAACATCGTCTGCATACCAGACGCGTCCAAATTTCTCCTCAGTCAGCATCCGTAATAGGTCTCGTTTGTAGTGGTCACCCATAGGAGTGGCGATAAAATGCCAACCTGTGGCGTGACTTGTGCCACTTTCTCCCTTATATTTATGTCATGAAACCAACAATTTATCCACCTGTTCCTTAGCATATAGTTTATACAGTCTCTAAGGACCCGATCCCTGCATTTCCGCCCGATTGCGCTACCGGTGCATACTCCTGCGTCTCCTTCGTCGTGCCCCAGATTGCTTTCTCGGTCTTATTGTGAGTTAACCGAAGCCCTCTCTCGCTTCTGCCGTCATCCCGCCTTCCACATCTCACGATATGGCTGCCATTACTGTTTTATTGACACTGTCTATGACTAAGTCTAATTAATGTTTTCCTTATTAATTAGACTGACGAATGGTTGTGCACAGGTGCCAAGGCACCCACACCTATAGGAGAGGACAACATGCTACGGTATGATGCCATCACCGCAGCTGTTGGGTCTTTGAAGTCAGTTTTGATCCTTCTCCTAAAAAGCTTTAACATTTTTCGTAATAGGTACCTATTCCGAGATACGGCTATTTTTCTTCGAGAAGCGAAATGAAAACATGTCCGCTCCACTCAACGGTTACTTTAAATGCTCCCACGCTGTAACAAGGACTGCGTCTATCCGAAGGGATTGGTGTTAATCTAGTCCTCTGGCTTTCGCTTACTTACAACGCATGATGGAATTTATAACAAAACACTACGTGTAAAATTTCAACCAATCGGACAAAACTTGGGGATTCCAGGGGCTCAAGACGTCAAATGGGGACATAGGTTCATGTGGGTACTATTTCAGGTAATACAAAATATTAGCCCAATCGTATAATAATTGCGCCTTCTAGGGGCTTAGGACATAAAGTCGAAGGAGCACTTCAAACGGGAGCTATATTCAAATCTGAACCGATATGGCCCATTTGCAATCCCTGACGACTGACATCAGTATTTTGTTTTGTACTCTATGCCACTTTTCCACCTACTCCCAATGAAGAAAGTTGTTACTTGCAATCGTTGAAGTCTCTTTGCGTTGTAATTGCTCTAGTGCTCAGTTCCTATTTATATATGGAAAAAGTCAATGCTCTTACTTTGCAACTGGGTGTCCCGTAAGAGGATTTGGCACTTGGGCACGTGTAGGATCGTATATCGTCGCACAAAGAGAAACCAAAAATTGAAGACAAGAGGTTGTTTGAACTTGTACACGCGTAGAGACGTAATCGTCACACAAAGAGAAACCAATTATTGAGAACAATACAAAAAGCTACCAAAGCGAGGAAAAAATTGATGTTATTTAAATGTATAAGACACCAGGTGCTATGTCCTTTATAGTCACGGAGGGAAGGCGATTTATAAAACACGTTTTGTTGCTTCAAAAGAAGGATCAATAATTGAATTGAACTGAATATGGTAGTAACTGACATTGTCTGGTAGTCAAATTTAAAAGAAATTTCCTCAAAAGAAAAAATTTCAATAAAATATTTTCCTACACTGAAAAACATGTTTGTCTAAATTTTAAAGATTCGAGCCTAAGATTGACAAACTTAATTTAAAGATTATAAATTTTCCAAGGAGTATCCTTAAATGCTTAATTTTTATACCCACCATCGAAGGATGGGTATATATTCATTTTGTCTTACCGTTTGCAACACATCGATATATCTGTTTTCGACACTATAAAGTATTGGGTTGCCCAAAAAGTAAATGCGGATTTTTCATATAGTCGGCGTTGACAAATTTTTTCACAGCTTGTGACTCTGTAATTGCATTCTTTCTTCTGTCAGTTATCAGCTGTTACTTTTAGCTTGCTTTAGAAAAAAAGTGTAAAAAAAGTATATTTGATTAAAGTTCATTCTAAGTTTTATTAAAAATGCATTTACTTTCTTTTAAAAAATCCGCAATTACTTTTTGGGCAACCTAATACTAGCTGAACTGGGCCTTCTCCGCTGCGCCTTCTTTTACTTTATATAGAGCAAAATTTTCCTTTGAATATTTATTTACAAACAGTTTAACAATATAAGTGCCTTTATCTGAATCCCATATGATCTTTATTGGTTAAAGAATTTAAGTTTGGATGTAGGATGTACTCCATTCTTAAAATACTTTATTTCAGCTCGATATTCTCATGGTGTCTGATTTAGGGGTGTTTTCGGGGGTGAGGTGGTCCCCTAGACACTTGGTCCTGATAGAATATCAGCATCGTGCTCTTCTCTCTAATACCATTTATTTAAACCCCATATTGCCATTGGTTTAAGGGGAGTTTACACGATGAGGCGTTCCCCAAAATTGGTTATAAAATTCGTTTTCTAATCTCAAATACCTTTCACTTGAGCCACATATTGGCATGGTCGAACAATTTTTTTTTTATTTTTTGGGGGTGTTTTAGGAAAGGGGTGATGCCCTAAATACATGGTCCTACATTTGGATATCAAATTCGTATTGGGGTGGCCCCATAGACACTTTTCCCGAATATTGATATCAGATTCGTGCTTTACTCCCAAAGACCTTTCATTTGTGCCCCATATTGCTATGGTCGTAAATTTGTCCCCTTTAGGGATGTTTTATGGGGAGAGGCGGCCCCCAAACACTTGCTCCCACATCTGGATATCAGATTCGTATTCTACACTCAAATACCTTTTATTTAAGTTACATATTCCTATGGTCAGTAAATAAGTCCTGTTTGGGGGGTTTTTTTGGGGAAGGGGTGGACCCCCAGAAACGTGGTCCCACATTTGGATATTAGATTCGTATTGTACTCGTCAATATCTTTCATTTGAGTGCCATATTGCCATGGTCGGTAAATATGTCCGATTTAGGGGTGTTTTGGGGCTTGGGGTGGTCCCCCTAACACTTGGTCAGACAATTGGATATCAGTTACGTTTTCTTATCCTAAATACCTTTCATTTGAGTTCCTTATTTTCGTGATTGGGCTAAATATATGTTTGGTAGGTTTTAGGGTGGGGCGGACCCCCTAGGTACCCCATCGGAAATTTGGATACGAAATTTTTATTTTTAGGGTACTATATGTAAGCACTTTCGCTTAAATCGCACTATCCATTTACGAGATCTGTCGTTTCTGAAAATTATGGTTAGGGGGAGGGTCCGCCCCCCCCCCCTCCTTCAGATATCAAAAAATTTAGTACCCTATTTTCAAATCGGATCATAACCTAATAAAGTTTCCATATAAACCGATTACCCGATTGCGCTTCTTGAGCCATTAAAGGTCGCAGTTCTTGTCTGATTTGCCCATGTCGGTCCACAACCTGATATAACTCCAATTGCTTAGCAATTTTTATCCACTATCGTTTGCTTGCTTATAAAGAGATATCTTTAAAATTCAATAGAGCCAAATAGTCTTAGAAAATATTTTGCATTCAATTTGTTTGAGTAACATTTAGATGTGACTCTGATGGCAGACTTCAACTTAACGTTTATTTGACTTAAATAAAAACAAAAAGCAAACAACTAATTCTACAACTTTAGTAACTTCAATTTCTTCTCTAACTTCAATGAAATAATTTGTCTAACTTTGCTTAACCTATCTCTCTCTTAGTCTAGACTAGGTTGTTGGATTATTTGCTGTCAGCCATATTTCCGTTTCCTACTTACATTTTCTGTGAAAACTCATTTCGAACTCATTTTTATTTCCTCCTGCTGCTCAGAGCATCGACCTAACAAAACACATTGTTCAAGTTGTGACATAATAACTAATTATTTCGGAAATATAATGTCTATCTATATGGCTACCAATCCGTTTAGGTGCCTGCAAAGTGTAGTTGTCGTCAGTGGAAAATGGGCTGTGAATAAGAGAAATAAAAGAAGTTACAAAAGAAGGGGAACATTTTACATGTATATCTAAAAATACTAAAAACCTGTAAGGAAAGGCAAAAGTCGAGCGGATCACACTATAGTATACCTAACACACCGAATCTACGTACTACTTTTCAAACAAAGAACTCATGTCTAAATCTAGTAAACTTTAATATTTAAGAACACATTGAACAGCCTCAGATGGGTGGACGTTTTGAGGGCCATGGAGATGGACTCTAAAGTGCTGGAGTATCTGATGAGGATCATGGAAAGCTTTTTGAGAGACCGGCTGCTCTTCGACACATCCACCGAGTATATAGGAAGGTATGAAGTGGCGTCGGACGCTGCACAAGGTTCAAAACTTAGGCCCGACCTTTGGAACGTCAGCTACGACGGTGTACTGAGGATGGAGATACCAGTAAACACATTTATGGTCGGATACACAGGCGGCATTGTGGCTGTCATCACAGCAAGAAATGCGGACGAGGCACTAAGAAGACTACAGTAGGTCATGATCAGAACTAGACATTAGTTGGAATCCCACGGACTACAGCTGGCAGTGGAACGATTGAGCTACTCCTGCTCACGACGAACACATCCCCACAGAGATAGATATGCCGATCGGGGTCTTCATCTTACCCAACAGAAGCCACGTGAAAATCCTAGTGCTACGACTCGACACCAAACAGACGTTTACAGCTCAGACGCAGTACGCGGCAACAAAAGGGGCGAAGAAACGGCCCAATTAGGGTGATTAATGGCAAAGATCGGAGCACCTCTACCAGGCAGGCGCAAGGTAATGATGGATGCCTGCTATAGTATTTTTTTATATGACAGCAAAATCCGGGCTAAACCCACATTTAGGGCGAAGGCGCTGGTTTCGGTACAAAGGATGGCTGACCTAAGAGTTACGTCATCTTACGGAACAGAGATCTCAATCTACTCCGATGGCTCCAAGAAGAAGTTAGCGATTCGATTGGACGTCTACTCTGACGCGCTCAATATCGGTATGTCTTTGAGACTACCGGACGAGTGTACGGTCTTTCAGGCAGAGGTCTGTAGCATTGCAGTGGCCTCAAGGGAAATTCCGGTAAGAGATTTACCGCCCTCAAAACTCAGAATTTATGTGGACAGTACGGCGGCACTCAAGGCCTTGGTGTCGAGGATGGTCAGGTCGAGATGCAAGGTGGACTGTGTCCCTTGATAGGCTCCGGGCCCAGAATGTGATGCTGACATGGGTTCCTAGGCATGAGGAGATGAGGCCAGAGGTGTTCGTCTGCGCCGCGCGGACCAGTCACCGATCTTGCCTATGTGTCATTTGTCGAGCTACTGAACACAGTAGAGGGGATGGCCAGAGCGGTGTCGGTGGCGAGATGGGATTCGGTGGATGGTTGTCGGACTGCAAAGGCGCTCTGGCCTGTCATCGACCGGAGAAAAACGAGGGAGCGGCTGGCGTTCAATAGGAGGTCGATGAGTACCTTAACAGGGATTATAACTGTGCACTATGCCATAGGCTGCAAGGCGGCGCGCATAGGAATACCGAACGATGATTTCTGTAGGAGTTGCCTTGATGACTATGAAGAGGACAATATTCAGCACTTGCTGTGTTCATATTCCGGTCTGCAGGACGTAGTCTCTTCTTTTTGGGGAGTCGTTTCTTCTGTGATCTTTGTGAACTTGCAGACGTACCTCTGGTAGGTCTCCTGAGATTTGTTGAAGGAACAGGATGGTTTCGACGGGAGGTGTCATAAGCTGCGGTGTAGTTACATGCGTGCTTTCGTGGGGATGGGCGTTTCTTCACCCTCCGCTCGGT
The DNA here is from genome assembly GCF_963082655.1 of Stomoxys calcitrans. Classification (NCBI taxonomy): domain Eukaryota; kingdom Metazoa; phylum Arthropoda; class Insecta; order Diptera; family Muscidae; genus Stomoxys; species Stomoxys calcitrans. The sequence continues at coordinate 110,294,912 of NC_081555.1, read as the reverse complement.
TTCTCCATTCCTCCTGTTTTTCTTTTACTCGTGTAAAACCTCTAGTCCGAGGTGTCACATCTTCCATCTCTTCCCTTTATTCCCAGTCTGGCATTCTTTGGTGGCATTCTAACTTACGGAACAGTGTCTGAACCAGCAGTTCTCGTTATTGCCAGTATGGTGCCAATCGATCTACAAGACCTAGAGCGGATAAAAATATATGCCGCCAAACTGAACCCCTAACAGAAGTCCATATTGGAAGATATTCGACAAGACATGCTGAGCATTTGACAGTCAAGATGGAATAATGTCATGCGAGGCAGATGGACGTTGAAGCTCCTCCCCGATATACAACAATAGATAGGTGGATATAAAGGTTACGTAAACTTTTTGATGCAGGCAATATGTGGACACGGATACTGCCGCAAGTACCTGCGTAGAATGTGAAAATGAAGCTCATCATTCTGCTTTTACGAAGAAGAAGAGGTTGTGGATGATGCAGAGCGCACAGTCTTCTGCTGTTAACGCTGGCGCGAAGGCCGGAAGCGACTGAAATAGATGATCGCTGAAATAAGAGCGGAAAACCTAACAAAGAAGATGTTCGGCAGAGAGGATAGGTGGAGAGCTGTGACAACTTTCGTCGAAGTAATACTCACGTAAAAAAAAGATACCTTGATGCGACATCAATAATAAAGCGACTGCTATATGAAGAGGGCACCTGGACGCAGGAACACTCAGACGCATGGTTTAATTTCCACAGAGGATCCACATCTAAGTAATGCGAGAGCGGTGTCGAGATGGTTTGGCATTTTCCAAGAGATAAGGTGGATTTTTAGCCGGTAGAGACCGAGCCCGGCAGAGGCCATTTTATATTTAAATCCGATCCGGATTAGTTCAAATTAATAAGGGTTTTCCTTAGACCAAGTTGTTAATTTAAGTAGATTCTATATAGTTTGGCTAAAACTTATATTTTTTCTCTTCTTTTTTCAGGTGAGTCCAATCATACATTTGTTATCATAAGCCAAGTGAGTACCCGAAATTTTATTATTATTATACCCAAAACTATAATAGTATTTAAGAAGTCCGTGCCCAACTATTGATAACCATCACCATGGATATATATATGTTATATACTCACCTAGACGTTTACGTCTGACAAGTTCTAAAAGAAATGAGAACCTAAAGTGGAACTCCTTCTGACTGCCAGTGCGAGCCACACATACAGCAGATGTTCTATAGTCTCTTTTTTCCTCGACGTCCTCACAGCAGCTGCAAAAGTCGTTACTCCCAGCGTTCAGTCTGTCAGCATGTTTTCCGATGAGACAGTGACCTGAGTAGTTTACATTTCGCTAGAGGCATACCTCTATTTCCTTGTGTAAGGTAGTTCCTAGTCTCGCAAGCTCGTCCGCTCTACAATTCCCTGGGCTATCTCTGTGGCCCGGCACCAAGAACAGGTGAATTTTAAAATGTTTAGCCATATCGTTGAGAGATCTGCCACCGTCGAGGATGGTTTTTGAATTCAGAAATACTTTCTCCAGGGATTTAATGTCAGTCGTCATTATAACATTACATCTAAGCCATTCTACCACTTCTTTAATCGCAATGATCTCCGCTTGATACACACTGCAGAGGTCGGGTAACCTTCTCTATATGACCAGTCCAAAATCTTTAGAATACACGCCAAAGCTTACCTAGTTGTTTAGTTTGGAGCCATCCGTATGAAAGTCTATGTTATATCTATTACTAGGGATCTTGCAGTTTCAATGTGTCCTATCAGGAATGTGGTACAGTACTTTTCATCAAAAAGCAGTTAAGGCAGTGTGTAATCAACACTGCCATACTGATGTGTGACTCAGACACCATTTCCCTAATACCCATCAGTGAATGCATACCAGTGACAACCTCTTTTGGCGCCACTCTGTCTATTGGAGAGTTTCCCGTTAAATGTGTATCATCGAGTAGCTCTAGTGTTTCCTCACTATACATTGTCCATACATACTCCGAGATCTGAGTGTATCCCACTGTAATAGGCCTCGAAGACAGAATCTTCCTTAGTCTAGAGACCTCAAATGTATCCACCACGGAGCTGCTGAACTCCATTGTCGACTTGTTATGAGCCTTTCTCACCTCGCCCTTGTTATACATTAGCTCAACCTTGTTGACTTCCCAGTCGTGTGGTTCCCTTGTGGCTTCTGCCCTGTTGAAGGGGTTTCTGCAGCCCTTCCAGTTCCTGGGTCCACCATGGTGGTCGCTTTTTCCCCCTTGGCTTGGCACTAGGACATGCTGACACAATCGAGTCTTTCAGGGCCTTCGTTATCCGCTTGATCCGCCATTATGTCTATGTCATCCGCAGTTTCCACTTAATTTTTCGTTCTAAAAGGGAAAGTCGTGCAGAATATATGCCAAAATTTATTCCAGTCCGCCTTTCTTCTCCAAGCCTGAAACAATATAGCGATGATCAGAGAAGCTGTGGTCATCCAACTCTTGTCAATCGAATATCTTTCCGCTTATATCTGCCGATACAAAGGTGACATCTAGTACCTCCTGCCTGGTTGTAGTACCTCCTGCCTTTCTTCGCCAAGCCTGAAACAATATAGCGATGATCAGAGAAGCTGTGGTCATTCAACTCTTGCCAATCGAATATCCTTCCGTTTATATCTGCCGATACAAAGGTGACATC